>NC_085865.1:36981086-36985037 GCF_034702125.1 Engraulis encrasicolus | reverse complement strand
AAAAAACCACAAGCCCCAAATTTTAATCTCAATTACATAGCACGCCCACGTCTCTAATTCAAGGCGATGTTCTGCATTTATTAATTTTCTGACTGCCACTTCCACATACGCTGCACAGATGCTTGTTGTCTCCCTCGATGGAACAATTTCTTGCATCCTTCTGGAACCGGTAAACCCGTTTACACGAAAAATAATCATCATTAATTTGAAATGGTGGGACATGCCCACACATTTGTGTGTCGTACAAAGCCAAGCCCACACATTTTGTACAATTATGTTTGACAAGAAAAGGACTAAAAACACAGTGCATCCTGTTGTTATTGTAGATAAGTTAATAAAAGCATAACGGTTATCAGGGCTCTAGATTAGCTTTTTTTCATCACCAGCCAAAATGACAAGTATATGTTCATCTTACTAGCCAAGCACTAATGGGTCAAAGTGGCTAAGTTGGTCATTTCCACCAGCCAAATTTTACCATCATTTGGCCAGTTGGCTGGTGTTAATTTAGAGCCCTGACGTTTTTTATAATAATGCCTTGTTTGACAATGGAGTTAAATGTGATGTTAAAAGCATTTTATAGTTTCTATGTTCACATACATCATATTCGTCCTCTTCTTTGTAGGGCAGGTCAGGGCAGAGTTGTCTACTCAAACTATCATCCATTAATTTTTCAATTATCACCCTCCCACATACACCATAAGTAATAATTGTTCAGTTGATTGAAAAGCCCCATCATCGTTATTCGGCATGATTGTATTAAAGGCCCCTAATTGGCCTTTCTTTCATATACTCGTGCACCTGTGTTCATTAGACGAGATGAGTTGTTAAGTACAATCAAGATAATAATAATTCTAAAAGTTCATTTATTAATGATTTATATATCGCGAAAAGTAGAGCCCAAGGTTTTATATGTGGCACGCTGCTTCTTCTGGGAGTTCTCAAATTATACGCAATTTTAATCAATGACAATATCTCTGTGTCTCATCTATTAATATTCAATTATCTAATGTACTTCAATCATTATCCCTGGTGGCAATTTACATATCAATGTAACTACAATCACGGAAATAGATTAATTCTGAGCTAATCAGTGAAACTTTAACAATGTAGTGGTGGTAGATAATACACAGCTTTCTTCTCAGTATGCTCCGTTTAACCTTGAGGGTGTCTATCAAACACGCTGCACACACACACACACAGACACGCACACAAGCACGCACGCAGACACACACGCACACACGCACACATGTACGTACGCATGCACGTGCACACATGCAATCTGGACCACACACATACAGGTCCACACAGGTATGCACACACACACACACACACACACACACACACACACACACACACACACACACACACACACACACACACACACACACACACACACACACACACACACACACACACACACACACACACACACACACACACACACACACACACACACAGAGACACACACACACACACACACACACACACAATGGATCCCACAGGTGCAAGGACACACACACATGCATACAAACATGAACACAGTCACTTTTGCCAAAATAGACCAAAACAAAAAAAGGCTTCCAGTTTGTCAAGTCATTGTTAGGGACCAAGACTTTCTCTCAGTCAGCAAGACCAAATCAACCATAACTGAGTGTTCAGATAGGCCCTGAACACCACTTCCAAAGGAAGCTTTGTATCACTGGCCACTGAAGCTACACTTATCTTTTATGCAGAAGGAAAAGAATAAAGCCTTTGTTGTAGTTTAGGTGCGAAAAACCTACTCCCACACGAGAGCGTGTGAGAGAGGCAATGTTTTCACTATGACTTTCAGCATAAGTCGTTTATATGGTAGACAGACTGTGTGAGTTTGATAGCAGACCTCTTACTGAAATCTGGCGATGATGGCTACATGGGGTCATTTTGTTTCTTTCGAGCATGGTTGCTGGGCAACAACATTGATGATGAGCCCCTAATTTTCCGAGTGGTTGATCAAAAGAAATGTGTTGCCTAATAATATCCGTGGAAAAGTGTCCGAAAGGAATTGATGATGAACTGACCATGGGCCACTTATACTCTGCCTTTCTGCTGTGCCAAAGAGCCTGGCTCACATAAGCTACTTGGTGCACAAGAGTATAGTTTTCCATGTGTGATGGTGTTGCCAAAGATTTTCTGGGTCCTAACCTAATTGTGGCATCACAACTTTTGGGTTGGGGGATGGTTCTGACTGACAGAGCCTGTCTCTTTGGTGAAGAATTCAGAAACCCAGTTCGGTACCCCAGAAGGCTCAGGTTTGAGTCCCAGCAGGTTAACTCCGCTCCCCTTCACTACAAATGGGTAATTATTAAATAATACCAACTGTGTGTTAAGTTTTACTCCCTAAATGTTAAATTAACACTGTATAACTAACTATGTACCCTAGATACCTATCTGTGTGCCAGAGCTGGGTGACCTCTCATCTTCTTTTCTAACCCCAACCCTATAACCCTAACCCCAATCCAATCACTCCCAGCGGCATTGAGTGTTTAAAGGACCACTCCTGCCAATTTCAATATGCTGCTGTATTGCTCACGCTACCCTTGACTTGTCAGTACCCGGTGATGCCAAATTTTTTGGCTCAGTCCTTTCCGAGATAAGAGCTATTCTAATGGGGGCAACGTTTGTTTACTTTTTTTTTTAATTAACATAGGCCTACTCCAAATATTTTCCCAAAAGGTACCGGTGTTTGCTAGTTTAGCTGTCTGCTGATGTTGCATAATCTTTTGGATGTTTTTGGGAATAAATAAAAATGTTTTTTTGAAATGTAAACAAACTGCTGCCCCCATTACAATGACCAGGATCTTGGAAAAGGCTGAAGAAGGGGGAAAAAGCCCTCAGGTACTGACAAGTCCAGGGTACTATGAGCATTACAACTGCATGTTGCATGAAGTTATCCTTTAAGCCAGTGTTTCTCAACTGGTGGGTTGCGACCCAAAAGTGGGTCGCGGAGGGGTCATGGGTGGGTCGCGGAGCCTTGGTGTAAAAAAAACACAATAATAATTTAAAAAATCGAACTTTTCCTGCAACTTTTATTTTGATAGGCTAGTGAACTCCGTGTCATCTGTCGTCATAGATACAATCTGAATGTTTATGCGAGATAGATAGCGTGCAACCAGTCATTCGAGTCTTGGTTACATTTTGAGAATTCCATTGAATTGACTTGAACGCTAAAAAAATTAGGTCGCTACTGAATGAGTGTGGAAAATGGTGGGTCCCAAGACTGCTCCAGTTGAGAACCACTGCTTTAAGCCAAGAGTATCAAACATAAGCGACGGGGGACATATTGATTAATCCGGCCCCAGACCTGTTAAAGAAAAAAAACTATACGTCAAAATATGAGGTAAATTTCCGGCCCTTTACAAAGTTGTCTGAGATTTCAAGTTATTGGTTGCCATTCAATGCTCCTGATATACCCGCTGTCCACCCCGTGATCGATGATTGACTAGCAATGGGATTCCAACATGAAGCAAAAATTTGTGATAATTTGCTATCACATTACTGGTCCAGCCCACCTGAGATCAAATAGGCTACATGTGGCCCATGTATGGCCCAAGTATTCTTAAAATCGAAACCAACAGTTGCAATTCCTGAATGTTGAAAATTTTGACCAGTGATGTGTCATCAGCTGTAGAAGACCAGAGCCAGGACTTGGAGATGGTAGACCACAGTATACATGCTGCAAGCTGTTTCCTATAGAATATCACAGCTTTTTTCACATGATCACACACACCTCATGTTCACACGCGCACACACAAATACATACACACACACACACACACACACACACACACACACACACACACACACACACACACACACACACACACACACACACACACACACACATATGCACACACACACGCGTGTGCGCACACGCACGCACACACGCACACACCTCACGTTCATCTTCACAGC
>NC_085865.1:36811086-36976086 GCF_034702125.1 Engraulis encrasicolus | reverse complement strand
AACAAAGGCGCCTTCTTGTGGCAGTATAACTTCACTGATGGTAGGGTACGAGATAGGCCTACGTTTATATTAAGGGACCTCGTCAACATGCAATGTGGCAGGTATGCCCTTGACATAAAAAATACTGCCTGGTCAATCATAATCAGAAATTGACGACTTGAGATGAGACTGAGTCAGTTTCATAATGTTTCATGCTGAACTATACAAGAACAGTGAAATACATTGCAATCTAAATTCTTTTGTGTTTTACAGATTGGTTAGCACATCACTTAAGTCCCTGATGCATTTACACCAACATTTCTTTGATGCAAGAAGAGTGAAATCACTGCTTAGGAGAATGGGTTCAAAATATCACTTTTGGTGGAAAAATGTAAAGCATGAGTAAAGATCTACAGACTTCTCCGGAAATAACACTTTACGTAATACCACCAGAGCAGCTTTTATGCCAGCAGTAAGAGTAGGCCTAATGATTGACATCCACTGACATTGTAACCACAGAAGGCGTATTTTGGAGCAGCAAACTCGCGATCAGCCAAAGCGGTACAATGTTATCAGACAGCATATTCGAGACCGAGATTTCCAGTACATCACTCATGTCACAAATGAACAGATTTTCCTTTTAACTCATGTGCTTTAGTCTTTCCGGTCTTTTTCATGTTTTGCATTCCTGTTCTCTCTCGACTGGTTTGCCTCTAATCATCCACCTCCCACATGAACAGCAGGGGTGCCATTATTGCTTTGCCCTGGCTGTAGTTTTTTATAGGAAACTACAGTGAAATTCAACACTCAGAGAGTCAAACTTTACACTAATAGTGCGAGTCTTACCATCTACTGTAAATCTTGAATTAACACTGAAGAAGTTACAGTGGTAATAGACACGCATCCAGCCATGTGTGAATGGCTTGCTTGAATGTGAATGTGAACGTGCTTCTCAGTAAGAGTCAGCAGCCTCAGAGCTGCGAAAAGCCAACATGTTCTGTAGGCCTACTGTAATGAATGATTGAGCAGAGAAAGACACCAGCCAGGGATATTAATAATGACCTAGGCCAGCGATTAACAAAAACGAGACACTCTCGGTTAATGAAAGGCTCTATGCATATCCATTTCCAAATGGCTGTTGTGAATGGAGTCCTTGCAAGGGGGAAGGCAAGTTTCACAGGAGAAGTCAGACATGCTGTTTCATTAGCCACACTTTTAAACAAATTTGCTTTAGATGGTGTTAAGAATGTGTGGTCGTAAGCAAGTGAGTTTTACAAAAAAAAAAGTGTATCACCTGGCTAGTCAAGCATGGTAGTGGGACTGAAATGGTTAGGGGATGTATGAATGCAGTCAACATTGGAAATCTGAATTACACCTAAAGAAGCATGCATGTCAACATGCACTGTGACTACAGAAGCAGATCATGATACTCTCCATAGGATTTCATTCAAAACTCACACCCATCTATTGTAGCCAGGTGCAGACTCCAAATGTACAATTTCAATATACTGAAAGGTTGAAGCACACTCCGATGACCTCCCTTTTAATCCCATTTCATTTCGAAATGAAAAAATGAATGTAGTTGCTGCCAAAGGTGGTTCTGCAGAGTATTAAGCAAAGGCTGTGAATACTTTTGTAAATATGATTTCTTTGTTTTTTATTTTTATAAATGTTCAAAACTGTCAAGACAACTTGTTTTTCACATGGTCATAATGGAATAATTTGTGTCGGATTTTGACAACAGAGATTCATTTGTAGCATTTGGAATAAGGCTGTAAGATAATAAAATGTGAAAAAAGTGAAGCGCTGTGAATACTTTACGGATTGACTTTAACTACAGCCCCGAAACTTACCGTTGGCCATGCTGAATAGCTACAAATTGCTAACAGGAGTGACAGCGTGCCTTACTGACTGGGAATTCGCACAACTCTCAGAGAGGTAGGCCTACGTATAATCTCGTTTCACTTTTGAGAAGAACATATTGTGTGTGTGTGTGTGCGCGCGCGCGTGTGTGTGTGTGTGTGTGCGTGCATGCATGCGTGCGTGCCTGCATGTGCTTTCAAAATGTCTCTGGGTCATTATCACAGTGTGTCAAGTAAGTCATTCATCTGTCTTACCCAGTGATTGATAATTGATTGAAGAACACATTGTCTTCATCTGCATAGGAGGACAATGGGGACAGCAAAAGGGCAAGTATCCCATCTATATTCAAGTGTGTTCAAGTCTGGAGTCAATAACATCTTTGGGTAACGCTTTACTTGACGCCGGCATCATACATATGATATGACAATGTCATGACAGTGTTGTGACGCAGTCATGGACGTGTCATAAAAAATATGGCAATGTCATTAACATTTTAGGACTGTCATTAGATGACATTTGGTTATGGTAAAGACAGTCCAAACAATGTCAACTTTTCATGACCATAAAACGTTTATGACATTGACATAATATTTATGACTTGTCCATTACACTTTGGTCATGACACTTTTTTGACACTGTCATGTCATATTTATGTCACTAATGTCATGTTTGTAAGACATCTACAGCAGTGTTTCCCAAACCGGGGTACGGGTACCATTAGGGGTACGCGAGCACACTGCAGGGGGTACTTGGAAATGTTTAATTACTATAACAAATGTATGGAGCAGTCACATCAGGACAGAGAAAGTGATATTGAACATGAATTAGGGGGTACTCATGGCACAACAAAGAGGCTTAGGGGGTACGCGAGACAAAAAAAGGTTGGGAAACACTGATCTACAGTACAGACAATTATTGGACTATATATACTCCTTCTCTGCTTTATATATACTCATTCTCTGCCTTATTTTCAGTAACTTTTCTCAAAACTAAACTGATAGCATTAATTTAATTTTCCAACTGCAGTAAATTGGTATTTGAAAATCTCACCAAATGAACATACTGTCAATTATTAACATGTACTCTGTGACACTATTATGGTATTTAGCTATTTACTATGTGGTATCAGGTTATGATGATTATTGAGTTATTTTCCAAAATGTAACGTTGTTACCATACATTAAGGAAGATATTTTTTTTACATTATGTCCGACCTTGTGTTTGACCTTATACTGAGAAATCTCATTAAAGTGCCATTAACATTTGAAATTCTATGAAATAGTTAATAATTACCTGAAGTGTTACTCCTAATGCTCTTTGGCAGCCAGGTCAATTAGGCAAGCCAATTTACCACGTACTATTTGAAGAGAGGAATTAGTGAAAAGAACGAGAATGGCATTTCTGAATTTTAAACTCCACCCATTCAGCACCTTTGGTCTATTGAATAATTGTCACAATAATTATTCGAGGACTTTTAATTGCCCGGGCAGACTCGCACGAGGTAGATTTCATTTCTCGAGGGTGGCAAGCCTTCGGAGAATTAAAAAATCAATTAGTAAATCCAGCCCTCGAAATCCCGCTTTTATTCTCAGAAGAGGAATGGTCCCGTTAGTCGACTCTACTTAAGGGATCGGGAGACTTCAGCACTGGCGGCTCGTCTGACTTGAAAGACAGGCCTATTTATGTATAACATTATATAATTTTATGCACAATACTCAATAGTTCATTGAGGGAACACACATGTTGTTTATCACCATTAACAAACTATTGCACAACTTCTGCTGGCCACGTTTTAGCATGTGTTTAGTCACATGCTGCAGTGACTATACAGATACACTTTGATGGTCCATTAGTCTGCTGTTTGCTCGGAAACCGCTTTGCATTCTGGGTATACTTACAATAGCCTATACTTAGAATAATGAGGACACAATCACTCCCTCTTCAGCTTTTTCTGATCACATTGTAGCACATGGGTAAACACACATATTGACAGTGTAAATCAACCTCTTTTTCTCTGTTTGCTAAAATGCCACTGGCCCGTTATTAGTCGTGTGCATGTGGCTCCACAACATGTTGTCGGTACAACTATGTAGTCCATCAGGTTATTGTGCATGAACAAAACATTTGCGAATACATGTCTAACAAATGCTTGATTTTGCTTTGTACATGCCTTACAAGTTACTTATGCAGGAACATTGTATGTATTAGTGCTAATAGATGTATCCCTAAAATAAAGTGTTACCGGAATGTTTTATTCGTTCATAGCTATTCCAACCTTATCCTGGCTTGTTTGTCTTACACAGCGTTATAAATGTGTTGTTACCAGAATGGCAATGACCAAGTCGTAGTGCATTACTAAAGGCCCTGTGTCGTGTAGTGCTATAGTAGTTAACTTTTCGATGACTATTACAGCGTGCCACAGGAGGTATGGCATGCACTATGGGGCTACTACAGCAGGGAAGCCGACAAGGGGGGACAAAGTGGGGGGGACTCCACCAGGGAGAGATGGGGCCCATAAGTCGGTCCTCATAACATTGAATGTATTTGGTGGGGGGCCCTTTCAGATTACTTTGTCCTGGGCCCAACCAAAGCTGTCAGCGGCCTTGACTACAGATGGACACACGCGCACACACACAGACACATGTACACGTGTATAGTCTATATATAAACTCCTCATGCTTCTGTACAATGTGCACTTTACTGATTATGATTCCACCACATGCATGGTACACTTAACACAACGGGAGCCATTTCCACGACTACTTCAAATGCCATTGCATAGGCCATTGCATAGGCCATTGCAATGTGCCGTGTCCTGATATGGCCTACCTATCAAGCTGCACTTCAACGCTGGGGTGCATTTCTTGAAACCATATTTGCTAACTACGTCAGCTACATTGTTGTGTGCAATGCAATTTCCCATTGACAACTTCCCAAGTTGCTAACTGGCTAACAACTATGCTTTCGCGAAACACACCCCAGGTACAAAGCGCTACAGTAGCAACCCTAGGGTTTATGGTATTGCCATAAGCTAGGTTTAGTGGTTAGGCTAGCTCATTTCGACAAAGCAGCCCAGAACACAGGCCTGGGACGCTGACAGCTTTGTCCGGGCCCAGGACAAAGTCGTCTGAAAGGGCCCCCTAACCCAATACATACAATGTCATGAGGACCCAGTTCCGGGCCCCCTCTCTCCCTGGGCCCAGGACAACTGTTCCTTTTGACCTCCCCCCCTGCCGGCACCCCTAACACAGGCTGCACATCCATTAAACACGACATGGACACTACAAGAGTGATGGTGCTCTTTGACAGCAGGGCTGGATAAGTACGTACTCCAGAGAAAGAGAGCTGATACAAATTGCATAGGCCCTATATGACGTATAGCCTACATCTATTTTAACAAAGAGATGTTTACTGAGCAGATGTCCTTTCATTGAAAGTCAGGCTCGTCCTACATTCCAAAGCAGAGACATTATTCTACTGTATATGATAAGCATCTCTGTAAAGAAAGAAAGAAAGAAAGAAAGAGATAGAGAAAGAAAGAAACGCATATGCTATGGCCTGTGTAAATCTAATTTCATATTTTCATAATTTCATTTCAAATACATGAGTGGAAGCTATTTGGCTCAGGCATTCACAAGTTGAATGAAAACCCTAAAAGAATAGGACTGGGGGAGTGCCATATCCTCTGTTGTATCTTAGGAATCTGGGCCTTCCAATTAAAGGATGCGGTAACACTTCCAAATAAGGGGCCATAATTAACAGTAAAGTAGCTACAACCTAATACTCAAGTAAGGGTTAATAATCATTACTTAATGCCACATTAGACACATATTAATTGTTATTAATGCATATGTTGAGCATTAGTAAGCAGTTACTTAACTATTAGATAACTATTACCTTGTGTTACAAGTTAATAGCATATTATTATTTAACTAATAGATAAGTAAGGGCACAGTTAATAGTTAAGTAGCTATCAGGTTATACTTAACTAAGGACCAAAATTAACACTTACTTAATACAAAAGTAAGGCATAACTAATGGTTAATTAATACATAAATATTGGGTTTTGGGACCCTTATATTAGAGTTGGCTGAGGATAACTAATGGTTAAGTAATAGATAGATATTGGTGTTTGGGACCCTTATATTAGAGTTGGCTGCAGATAACTAATGGTTAATTAATCGATAGATATTGATGTTTGGGACCCTTATAATAGAGTTGGCTGAGCATACCTAATAGTTAAGTAATTAATCTACTGTGACATCTAGTTTTCACTCGTTCAAATCACTGGCAACAGGAGCCATTATATAGCAAGGATTGGATGTACTCTTCTCAATGATGGTGGGGTGATGAGATGTCATTTTTTCATGCACCACTAAAACACTAAAAACCCTTCAATAAATGCAGAATATTATGAAGAGTAATAGTTTTGAAGCGAAATTAACCCAATCCTTTGTGATAATAGATTAATGTTTGAGAATATTAGCTCCAAGAAGAGCAGTGCATGATGGGTACGCAATCTAGAGACAACAATATTTCGATATTATTTAATCATTAGATATGCCTTGCTTTTGCATTAAGTAAGTGTTAACTAATAGTTAAGTTAAGGGTACAGTTAATAGTTAAGTAGCTATTAGGTAATACTTAACTAAGGACCTTAATTAACAATTACTTAATACAAAAGCAAGGCATATCTAATGATTAAATAATACCGAAATATTGTTGTCTGTAGATTTCGTACCCATCATGCACTGCACTTCTTTGAGCTAATATTCTCAAACATTAACTTCATTATCACAAAGGAATGGTTAAGTTTCGCTTCAAAACTATTACTCTTCATAATATTCTGCATTTATTGTAGGGTTTTTACCATTAAAATTAATAAGTGGTACATGATAAAATTACATCTCATCACCCCACCATCATTGAGAAATGTACGTCCAATCCTTGCTATATAATGGCTCCTGTTGCCACAATTACAGTGATTTGAATGAGTGAAAACTAGATGTCACAGTAGATTAATTACTTAACTATTAGGTATGCTCAGCCAACTCTATTTTAATAATAATAATAATAATACATTTTATTTTTGAGCGCCTTTCAAAATACCCAAGGACACTTTACAATCAAAAACAAATACATAACAGTAGAGAAAGTATAACAAAGCTTCAGTGAATTAACAATAGGAGAGTAATAAAAATGCAAGAATAAAATAGAAATAAAAGTAACTTACAATAAAATAAATGTTTTTTAAAATAAGAAAAAAGAAGTAGAATGCATTTGAAAATAAAATAAAAATGAGTGGGAAAAATAATATGTAAAATAAAATAAAAAAAATAGACTGATAATTAAAATAAGTGGAAGTGCCTGTCAGTGAAGTTGAAAAGCAGAGGTGAAAAGGTGTGTCTTGAGCTTAGATTTGAAAGTAGCCAGTGTAGAGCACTGACGAATTTACAGTGGAAGAGAATTCCAAAGTTTGGGGCCAACAACACTAAATGCCCTGTCGCCCATGGGTACGCAGGTGTGTGGAGGGAACTGTAAGGAGGAGTGAGTCAGTGGATCGTAGTGTGCGGGTGGGATTGTATGGGGTGAGGAGACTTGTGATGTAGGAGGGTGCAAGGTTGTGCTGGGCCTTGTATACGAGGAGGAGAATTTTGAAATGGATACGTGAATGGATAGGAAGCCAGTGTAATTGATAGAGGATAGGGGTAATGTGATGCCAGGGTCTGGTGTGTGTAAGTAATCTAGCTGCTGAGTTTTGAATGTATTGTAGACGGTTTATCAATTTAGTGGGGAGACCAATGAGTAGGGCATTGCAATAATCTAATCTGGAGGTTACGAAAGAGTGAATGAGGGTCTCAGCAGAGGTAGGGGTGAGAGAGGGGCGGAGTCTGGAGATGGTTTTAAGGTGGAAAAATGCAGTTTTGGTGAGGTATTTAAGGGTCCCAAACACCAATATCTATCGATTAATTAACCATTAGTTATCTGCAGCCAACTCTAATATAAGGGTCCCAAACACCAATATCTATCTATTAATTAACCATTAGTTATCCTCAGCCAACTCCAATATAAGGGTCCCAAAACCCAATATTTATGTATTAATTAACCATTAGTTATGCCTTACTTTTGTATTAAGTAAGTGTTAATTTTGGCCCTTAGTTAAGTATGACATGATAGCTACTTAACTATTAACTGTGCCATTACTTATCTATTAGTTAAATAATAATATGCAATTAACTTGTAACACAACGTAATATTTATCTAATAGTTAAGTAACTGCTTACTAATGCATTAATAACAATTAATATGTGTCTAATGTGGCATTAAGTAATGATTATTAACACTTACTTAAGTATTATTTTGTAGCTACTTTACGGTTAATTATGGCCCCTTATTTGGAAGTGTTACCAAGGATGCTTCTTATATTGTCAGAGGGAATGTCTGCATATTTGCCATTATGTGACACAAACTCACATGACATAAGGGTGTGTGTGTGTGTGTGTGTGTGTGTGTGTGTGTGTGTGTGTGTGTGTGTGTGTGTGTGTGTGTGTGTGTGTGTGTGTGTGTGTGTGTGTGTGTGTGTGTCATAAATGTGAAAATATATCATGAAAAAGACATCTAGGCCCTGCTGTGGCCAAACGATAGGACACTCGTCTACCATGCGGCTGACCCGGGTTCGATTCCCGGCCCGGCGGATCCTTTGCTGGCCCTTCCCCGTCTCTCTCTCCCTACTCGCTTCCTGTCACCACCTTCTCTGTCCTGTCATGAAGAAAGTCAAAAAGACCACAAAAAAGAAAAAAAGAAAAAGACATCTAATACAAAATTGCTGAGAAATAACACACAACAGACATCTTAGACCTTCAACACACCACAGCAGGGTCAATAGGTTCATCTGCTCCCCCCGACCTCCCTATTATCAGTATCTAGATCAAAAACTACACAGCGTGAGATTCAGGTAAATCAACCGGGAAAACATACTGATTGTTTAAACAATGTGAAATTGAACAGATGCAGCATTTATTATTTTGATTGAATTTGGCCCCCTTGGCAATGTGATGGCTTCATAGTCACACATGCACACACGTGCACACACACACACCTCAAATAAAATATACTTCTGGCCCATTTACCTTAACACCCCACAATGACGGCTCTGGATAGGTGTCAGACCCGAGAGGGGAGAAGAAGAGAGGGGAAGAGAATAACTTAAGACAATGTAAGGGCTGCCATCTGCTGGGTGGAAAGGTGAAGTACAAAATACAAACATCCAGCTTTTTAAAACAAATTTATTGTAATTTTTTTTTCTACAACGTGATTTTGAAAATGAATATCTTATATGTCATCCTTTGGTCTATTTTCTGTAAACATGGATAATCTATAATGGCAAAACAATTTTAGTGTTGTGTTATGCACTTACAGTTAAACCAAGCAATGTTAAATTACACAGACAGACAGACAGACAAAGACTGACAGAAATTACACCAATATAAAAAAGAGACAGAAACACTGTTGACAACATTACACAACTTTCACTTCATGGCGTCTAGGCTTGTGGTTTTCCACTCAGCCATTGATCCGGCCATCAGACCAGTGGAGCATGGCAAGTTTGTGCTGATAGCACATTTATTTACATTTTCCATTTCAAAGCAGTGACACAGTGCATTATAAAAAAAGACTATATTTAGACTATATTTACTCTTGGTAATGTCTATGTTGATGTGAAAAAGGTCAATGAACCCTTACCATGCACCAACGTCACTTGACCCTGTGAACTGTATGGAATTCTGGATGTGCGTGTTTTAGTTTAACCACTGACGTATATAGTGTTCTTCTATTGTACTAAATTCAACTGTTTTGAAGCATCCGCGATTGATATGCGAGGATTCCTCCGCCCTAAATGCCCCTTCCCCTGCGCACGTGCACACACACGCACACGCACACGCACACGCACACACGCGCACACACACACACACACACACACAAACTCCTTAATAATTATAGCTGATTCCATTTCCCCTCTGTAGCTTTCTTCTCTAGAGCCAGACACACTGTAGGGCAGTCCTCTGGTCGTCTTGGTGACGGGAGAATGTACGCCTCGTCAGCGGAGTGTTTGGGGTCACAGCACAGTCGGAACAGGAAGACACAATTCATAAGTGTCGCCACCAGCATTAAACATCCTGTAGGGACAGTATAACATCACAGCGATTAACCCTTTCATAGAGACTCTATTATGAGCTTGTTATTAACAAAAGTATCAAAATGAGCCAGTCTAAATCTGTCACTTAAGACTAGAGATGCACCGGATCCTGATTTTTAGGATCCTGCCGGATACCGGATCCACTGCTTAAGATCCTGCCGGATCCGGAACCGGGTATCGGATCCTACAAAAGGGTTGAAACACATAGCCAACTCGCACACGTGGGCCTTTTTTGTTACGTTGGCGCAAACTATTTTTAAGACTCATTGGCTTACTGCCACACTGCCTTCAACGGCCGCTTCCAAAGGGCTTTCACTCCATGCAGCGATTGGGGTTGTGAAAGACTGACTGAAAAGCCTGGGCTACGTATGAAGTAGAGATACCCCATATCCTGATTTTTAGGTAACTGCCGGATACCGGATTCACTGCTTAAGATCCTGCTGGATCCGGATAGTCTGAAAAACCCTATTATCCTGCCGGATCCGGAACCGGATCTTGGATCCTGTACATCTCTACTTAAGACTCTTGGTGATGTCATAGTGTTGGTATGGTTTGAAGTTTTACAGTAAACAAAGTTCACAACTCTCTTGACAGGCAGACAGACAGAGGGACAGACAGAACCAGAATTTCAGCGCACAGGGAGCTGCCAAAAAGTTTATATCACAATGCTTTAGTCAGTGTAGGTGTACTGAGAGTTCATTAACAAGAACATTATTTACAGGACTGCTCTGACTTTCTCCATTGTACAATCCACTGCCATACCATGTAGTCAAACCTAATAATAAGTCCCATGATATTTCTAGGTAGGATAATGACTTGTCCACACCAAGAGCCTCCTACGCTGCCTGGTAGCGCCTGTAGCAGAAGAAGTTTGGCCTTAAATTCGCTGTATTCGCTCTGGAGGTGACATTGACATGTTTGATTTAGTTAACCACATAACGGCTCTGGCTTGACAGACAGGGACATTCAGAGATATGAACATTCCAATTAGTTTTCGCCAAACCGCGTCATAGCTCATTACCATAAGATTAGCTTGACTTCAATCGTTAAATTCGAGCGTAGGTCGCTCTTGGTGTGAACACAGCATAATAGGACAAGAAGTTGCTGACTTCCGTTTTAATGTAATGCGAGCTCATAAAACAACCACATTGAAATGTTTCAGCAGTCTTACCGCAGTAAACCGTGTTGGGGGCCATGTCTGCAGCTTGATATCCTCTTGTGAAAATCGAGCCCAGCCCCAGGATTATGATTGGGTAAACAGCAAAGTTGTAGTGGATGTATTGGACCCAAACGGAGTTCTCAAGGAGAAACCTGTAAAAGAATGTCATAAAATGACTGTGAAGTAAGAGTCATCTCGACTCTTGTAAATTAATTAACCAATAAAGCATCCTGACCTGCACCCTGACCAACGTGTTGTCAATACGGTTTTACAGTGTTTACGCTTGTGCTTATCACTGTGAACCAAATTAGACCTCACACACACACACACACACGAACACATACACACACTCACACACACACACACACACACACATGCACACATACACACACATGCTCACACACACGTACACACGCGCGCACACACACACACACACTGATACACACACACTCACACACACACACACAAACACACACACTGATACAGTGATTACCATATCAGCATGGCCAGCAGCAGTAGGCTGAGGACTATACGGTGCTGACTGCTCACACACACACACACACACACACACACACACACACACACACACACACACACACACACACACACACCTTACCATATCAGCATGACCAGCAGCAGTAGGCTGAGGACTATGGTGCTGACCAGGGGGTCCCGCAGCCCGACCCCGTACTTCATCACCACCCCCAGTGACACCAGAGCACGCAGCAGACTCCACCATGCAGACAGCGCCACGCCATTTTGTAACTGAAGTCCACACAAGACACACACACACACACACATTCACACACGCATGCATGCACGTGCAAACACACGCACACGCGCATACACATGCACACACCCACACACACACACAAACACACAAGTATGCATGCACGTACACACACACGCACATGCACACACACACACACACACACACACACACACACACACACACACACACACACACTCCAATAAAATGACTGTGAAGTGCCAACTTAAGGAAGAAAAATAGTCTCTCTCTCTCTCTCTCTCTCTCTTTCTCTCTCTCTCTCACACACACACACACACACACACACACACACACACACACACACAGTGAGTGACAAAGACACAAAGAGACAGACAGTCAGACAGACAGACAAAGATAAACAAGAAATCTGTTGAAGCATTCAAATTTGTTGCACTTGTCTTGTCCTTATGTGTAATCAGAGCATCTTAGCACATTGTGTAACAAGTAGGCTATCATAATTGGGACTTGATTAAATTCCAAGTTACACTCCACACCAATGCATTGCACAACTGTCATATCTGATTATTACTCTTCTGATTTAGACATCCTGTCAGCAACTGCAGAGGGATGGCTTGGAAATGTAGGCCTAAATAATTTTACATTAGGTCTATGCCCGCTTTCGACAAGTCTGACCACGTTGCGGTGTTTCTCATACCAAAATATAAACACAAGATCAGGAGGGAAGCACCAGTGACGAAAGCAGTACAACGCTGGACTGACCAATCGGAAATGCTGCTCCAAGATGCGCTTGAGAACACGGACTGGGAGCTTTTCCGGGTATCCTCAAATGACGTCAGTGAATATGCAGACACGGTAGGGTGCTACATTCAATTCCTGATAAACGATATCATAGAGACTGTCATTATAAAAGTTTACCCAAATCAGAAACCCTGGGTAGATAAAACTGTGAAAGCAGCACTTGCAGCCCGTTCTGTTTCATACAAGGCTGGTATTTTATCAGGTGATATGTCAGGCTATAAAGATGCAGTTTATGGACTTAGGAGGACTGTGAAGGCAGCAAAGACCCGCTATAGAGACAGAGTGGAAGCTGACTTTCAGGCTGGTGATCCTGCCAGCGTCTGGAAGGGCCTTCGGGTCATGGCTGATCTAAAATCCAAGCCCAGCTCCATTGATAGCACTGAGCTCTCTTTTGCTGATGAGTTAAACACATTTTATGCACGTTTCGACCTTGCCAACCCCATGGTGGCTGTCACTGAAGAGTCTAGTGAAACCGGGACTCCTCCTTTCATTATCAGTGAGAGTGATGTGAGGGGAGTGTTCAGAGGCGTAAATGGAAGAAAGGCAACAGGCCCTGATCATATTCCTGGCAGGGTTCTGAAATCCTGTGCTGATCAACTAGCCCCCGTATATGCTGAGATCTTTAATTTGTCACTTGCCCAAGCCGTTGTCCCATCTTGTTTTAAACACTCAATCATAGTTCCTGTGCCCAAGAACAGCAAGCCAGCAGGCCTGAATGACTATCGCCCAGTGGCCCTTACATCAGCAGTTATGAAGTGCTTTGAGAGGCTTGTGAAAAAACACATATGTGACACCCTGCCCAGTGCTTTCGATCCTCACCAATTTGCCTATAGAGCAAACAGAAGCAGGGACGATGCCATCTCAAGCCTTCTACATACCACACTGTCCCACCTGGATGAGGGGAGGGGGAATTATGTTAGAATGCTGTTCATAGATTACAGTTCAGCATTAGGGGTGGGCGATATGGGCAAAAAAAATTATCTCGATAAGTTTTAGAATGTTCACGATAACGATAAGTTGACGATAATTTCCAAAAAACACTTGCAAAAACCAGTAGGGCCTATTTCAGGAGGGGGGGGGGGGTAATCAATGTGTTTGAATTTTACTGTATAGGAATTTGGCAGGGCAGGGTGAGTAAAGCAGATAATTTGTAGGCCTATGTAGCCTAAACTGCATGTTACCAAGAGGTCTGCATAAATGATGGCATGTCTACACTAGGCTACATCACAAAGCATGGCAGTATAACAAAGCTACACATTTATGCTGTCTATTATTTGTGCATGATTCCAGACAAATTTCAATTCTGCACTGGAGGTAGTAGTGCTGCATTTGTGTTGTAACTGGGGAGGGACAGAGAGTTGGGAGAAATGCTGTGCTGAAGAGCTTTTGAATTTAATAACATGCATATGCTCTGGTCTGTAAAGTAATACTTCATCACTTGGCATGAAAACATATCCATGTAAATAAAAAATAGTTTTATAATGTATTGCTTATGATTCTGTTAGATGACAGCCATTTTTGACTGGAAACAGTACATGGATAGGAAACTAGGGCAGCTGCAAATTGCATGTGTTGAATTTCACACATTGTAATTTAACTCACTGCACCAGTCTAACTTAACAGTACTTGTCCACCTAAGCAGTTATGTCATCTGTATGCAGGTGGGTGTTAGAGTAGTGAGTAACAGCCACTAGGCTAATAGTTGTAGAGAACAACATTGCTTAGCCTAGTTCGCTAACTAGCATGCTAACTAGCGATTTCTCAGACCAGAGACAAAGCTATTTATCTTCCTAACTATTTGGCTTTCCATAATCACAGACGGTTGCTAAGTAAAGCACATAGTTTCAAAACGCCCTCAGCACCATGCAATGGCTGGTTTAGTGGTTGAATTCCTCATGTAAATCCACCATTTGGATAACAGCAACTTTCCTCCAGTGCCCAGCAGCAGCAGTGCTGTCTGTGCACGACTGACAAGGAAATTTCTGTCTCCTGTCTGGCAAAACGCTGCAGCCCGCCCCCCTCAGCGCTGCCTGCTCATTGGTTCAAAGACTTTTTTTCTCCAGTTCACAACTACATTAGCCTACTATTGGCTGAAAGGCTTGGCTGTCATCACTGTCTGAATGAGTCCTGTCACAGCGCTTTTGTTGATTTTAGCGTCTTCATAAAAATATCTCGATATTGCAAAATTACTCATCGTCAAAACAACATTTACGATAACTTCGCAGACGGTATATATCGCCCACCCTTATTCAGCATTCAACACCATTATCCCCCTGCGCCTGGCTGACAAGATGAGGGGGCTGGGACTCAACACACAGTTGTGCAATTGGGTGCTCAGCTTTCTCACTGATCGCCCTCAAGTGGTCAGAATAGGTGGAGGTGTCACTTCAAGTCAGCTGACCCTCAACATTGGCTCGCCCCAGGGTTGTGTTTTGAGCCCACTGCTCTATAACATCTACACGCATGACTGTACAACCACCAGCAGCTCAAATTCCATCTTTAAGTTCGCTGACGACACCGTGGTGCTGGGTCTCATCTCAAACAAAAACGAGACAGCCTACCTGAATGAGGTGGATGACCTAGCACTGTGGTGTCAGTCCAACAACCTGGCCCTGAACGTCAGCAAGACGAAAGAAATGGTAGTGGACTTCAGGAAGGTGCAGAGCAGGGCATACACGCCACTTACCATCAGCGGGGAGCCTGTGGAGAGGGTCTCAAACTACAAGTACCTGGGAGGGCTCGAAATTAACTTTTTTCCTTTGTGTCCCGCAATGGTCCCGGATTCCACTTTGTATTGTCCCGAATGTAACCAGAAGTGTCCCCATTTTTTTCGCGCCTAAATAAGTGGTAAATTATGTCCACGTTCAATTTCATGTGTGACTAGGTTTTTTTTTTTTTGCAGTGCAACTGTGAATTCAGGTCTTTAAGAAAAAATTAGGGTGTGTTAAATCATGAACATCTGTGCCTTGTATAGAAAAATGCCTTGAGTAACCGTGCACATTTCGCTTTTCAAGAATATATGAGCATGGTGATATGAGGAAATCTGCATTCAATGACATTATATTTGTCAAACTGATTGCTTTATGCACCAATATAGCCTACCAATCATGTAGGCTATTGTAGACTCTATTGCAGCCAGCCTGTTACTCTGTTGTAGCCTATTTAGCCTACAGGAAAAAAAACAGCTTTCATTTAGTCTACTACATATCAATAACAATTCAGTGTCTGTTTAGCTTTAGTTAAAAAGTGGCAATAGTCTAACCTAGACTGACTTTGGCCACTGGTTGTGATGGGCATGCCGGTGGAAGATAGCCAGGCCGTGCCCTCCTGATGCAACAGCTTCAGCCAGTCTCGAAGAGATGTGAAAGTCGATGATAATCAGGCTAGGTGGAAGAAGATGCGGTAGGTTTTTGGCCTAATTTAGGAGTATGACAACGCATTGCAAGCCGTTTCCTTTCCGCTTTAAATTCACTTGACATTGACATCAAGACAATTTGATAACCTAAAAATAAATACACAAGAGAAAAAACTACGACCGCACACTTAGGCCTATGCCTACCTCACTTTCGAGAAAGAGAGGGAGAGAGGCTAGCATGGAGAGGGAGGGGAGGGGGAGAAAGAGAGGGATTGGAGAGAAATGCGCTGGCAATGCTGTAAAATTGAAGCGCGTTCTTCGTGCTTGTAATCAATTAAGTCAAGGTGGACTTTTTCCCTTTTCAATTAGACCTTGACGACTAGGCATTTCTGCTTTTACCAGCACAGAAACAATAACACGGATACTTCAACATTAAATAACTGCGTTTGTATGAGAATGTTCAGAATATAGCGCCTTCATTTCCAGCCACATTTGAATGAAACTGCTTGACGTTCTTGGCTAACAACTAGGCCTACCTCTGTTAGCTTGCTTGCCGTTTCCCTAACTACAATTGTTACTGGAAAGTAATCTACAGGCAGTTTCTGATATGTATGAATGAGGGTTAATCTACCGGTACTTTAGAGCCAGCTCGCGTTTCTGGTGTTTTTGGGCAGATAAGCACGACAGGTGGCCACAGACAACTGCGCATTGTTTGGGGCTGTTGCTTTGCACTCGTGTCTTTTCAGCCATTGATGTGCGCAGCTATTCTGGACTTTACGGTCCCATTCACTTCAATTCATTTTTTTGGCGTTTTACATATTTCGGACCGTGCGGACGCCGCTGTACTCGTGCGAGGAAAACAACAATTGTCTCGGGTGCTAAACATGGTCATGGAACGGCTTGCTTAACCAGAATGGTGTGTGTTGTGTCATTTCGAAGATAATTAAAGAAAATCTTATTACAATGGGATTTCTCATAGGCATGGTTTTGCATGTCTCTTATCTCTTTTCATGTTGACTGAGCTATCACCGTTACAAGTTTACAAGGTGCACAGCGCACATATGTATGCATACAAAAAGGAAGAATACATTTCACAGTGTAATTCTGCAAATAATTCACTTCAAAGTTAAGTGTTATTACATAGGCACCATGGTCATCAATATGTGTGTAAGAACAAGTGAAAAAACAAATCGGTCAGTTTGTCAAAGAGGAGATGGTAGATATGCGCAACATAGTACAAAGTATGCATCACACCATGCTTCTGAATGATATGAAGGAAAAATACTGACGGCACACAGCCTACGTCTCTTTCCTCAATAATGCACATGCCACATATCACTCAAGCAACATTATCTTCATTAGCTAATGTGGCCACAGGGGGGCGATATTGTAGGGCACGCTGAGACATTCGGATTCAATTTAACTCACTATTAGGCTATATAACAAAGGTTGCATTATAGGCTAGGCCAGTGATTCCCAACCTATGGGTCGCCAAAGATCCACAGGGGGTCGCGAAGCCCTCTTGAGTTTAAGGGGTTTCATTTTAATACCATATGTAGCCCATGTTGAATAAATGACAAATGCATAGAAGCAACAAAATGCTACATTAAACATTTATTCTGTTTTTGAACAAAGACGAATTGAGGAATAAAATGATGACTAAAATGAGTTTTCGTAGGAGACAGAGCGTATCGAGTGACTTCCTCTCATGCGGGCACTGGGTCACCAAACCTTACAATAGTAAAAACATGGGTCCCTGAAGAAAAAGGTTGGGAACCACTGGGCTAGGCTACTACATATAGTCATTAATTGGCAAACAATTCATGTTGTTTCTATTGTAATGGGATTGCTACATTCAAGAAGTTTCCAATGTCTTTCATCTCCTCTGTCTTTTCCATGTTTGTAGGTTAAGAATTAACAAACAAAATCTTAAAGGGACAGTTTGGTCAATTTCAACATGCAGTTGTATTGCTCACGCTACCCTTGACTTGTCAGTACCTGGTGATGCCACATTTTTCGGCTCAGCCCTTTCCGAGATATGAGCAATTCTAATGGGGGCAGCGTTTGTTTACATTTTTAAAAAATAAAACATAGGCCAACTCCAAATATTTTCCCAAAAGGTACTGCTGCTTGCTAGTTGTCTGCTGATGTTTTATAACCTTTTGGATGTTTTTGGGAATAAATAAAAATGTTTTTTTGAAATGTAAACAAAGAGCTGCCCCCATTACAATGACCAGGATCGGCTGAAGAAAGAAAAAAAAATCTCAGGCACTGACAAGTCCAGGGTAGTGTGAGCATTACAACTGCATGTTGAAATTGACCAAACTGTCCCTTTAACATTGTACTGCATGTTTTAGATGGGCCCATGTACAAAGTACTTCAAGTCTGTCTGTAGGGCACATCAAGGGTCTGTGAGAAAAGGGTGCTTGCGCTGCTGACAATGTGTAAATGCTTCCATTACCTTCTATAGGCCTACATATGATGGCTACAAGAATTTCTGCAATGTGTTGTGTTGTTTTGAAGAAAATTGAATAAAATCTTATTATAGTGGGATGTCATTTGCATGATTGGACAGGTTTCATATCTCTTAGCATGTTCACTGCGTCATCACCATTTCATCTTACAATGTGCAGAATGATCAGAACTTTCTGTAATTCTGAAAATAAGTAACTCTGAAGTTAACAGATCATACCACATATGTAATAAGTAGTGCAAATTGAGAATGATTAATTTCTCAAAGCAGACACTGTGGATGATATGTAGCATAATACACAGTATGTGTCGCTATGTGCTCCTGAAAGATATGCTGAAGACATACTGAAGGCACAAATATTTATTTTCCCAATAAGCCTTATAATGTAGGCCTATATCAGGAGTGAGGTTACATACACGTGAGTAAAAGTTGAATGCTGAGTGGCCTTGAACCCACAACTTATGGTATGGACAGCATGACTTCATCCACTAAGCTACCACAGTTTCATAAGAAATGTTAAGACCAGAAAGATATGTCGTCGTTGTGCATTTTAACACAATAAATCATATAAAATATATTTTCCCTGCACCATTACCTCATTGTCTGAAGTATGATGAAGAAATGATTGTAGGCCTATATGATTTTTAGTGCTGTGATAATGTGCACAACAAGAAGTTTTCTGGTCAAACAAATTCTACTGAAACTGTGGTAGCTTAGTGGATGGAGTCATGCCTACCATTCCACAGGTTGTGGGTTCAAGGCCCATCAAAGGACAATTTTTACACTCGTGTATGTTACCTCACTTCTGATAGGCCATGATTAGTCTAATTCAGTAAATAGATATTTGTGCATACAGTATTTCTTCAGCATACAACTCATGAGCATATTTCGATGAATACTGTGTATTATGGTGCATATCTACCGTCTCCTCTTTGACAAACTGACCGATTTGTTTTTTCACTTGTTCTTACACACATATTGATGACCATGGTGCCTATGTAATAACACTTAACTTTGAAGTGAATTATTTGCAGAATTACACTGTGAAATGTATTCTTCCTTTTTGTATGCATACATATGTGCGCTGGGCACCTTGTAAACTTGTAACGGTGATCGCTCAGTCAACATGAAAAGAGATAAGAGACATGCAAAACCATGCCTATGAGAAATCCCATTGTAATAAGATTTTCTTTAATTATCTTCGAAATAACACAACACACACCATTCTGGTTAAGGAAGCCGTTCCATGACCATGTTTAGCACCCGAGACAATTGTTGTTTTCCTCGCACGAGTACAGCGGCGTCCGCACGGTCCGAAATATGTAAAACGCCAAAAAAATGAATTGAAGTGAATGGGACCGTAAAGTCCAGAATAGCTGCGCACATCAATGGCTGAAAAGACACGAGTGTGCTTTGCTTACCTGAAATATTAGCAAAACCGAACTCCATTCCTCTCACAGCTTAACCATGTCTACTGGAATATATCCTTGTTGGTTTGCAAAATTAACAATCCAGAGCCCGTTTTCTCTGAGAGCATTTCTAGTTCAGGGTGAAATGCATAACCAACGGGACAACCTCTCAGCAGCAGTCCGAAGAACAACACGCTTGCAGTCGCAGCTGCGAAATCTTAATCAACATTCTAGAACACAATGCGGACGTTTAGCCTAAACGTCCTACACTAAGAGAGTGGGAGCCAGGGCTAGGAAGATTATGCAGGATGTCTCACACCCCAACTCTTACATGTTCACCCTACTTAAGTCCTGCAGACGACTCAGAACCATTCAGGCCAGAACTGAAAGAATGAGGAAAAGTTTTTACCCCCAGGCAGTGCGACTGCTGAACAGAGACTTTTTTAAATAATAATTTTCTTTGTTATTTTTCTTTAACTTATTTCTCACCTTTTATTTCCTTTTTTACTTTACTTCTTTAATGTTTTATTTTTAAGATGCAGAGCTGAATGACCCCATCATCATTTCACTACAATTACCACACAGTAAAAAAAGAACTGTTGTTTTTACGGAAAATTGCTGGCAGCAGTGGTTGCCAAAGTCTACCTTTAAACAAATAACGGTATATTTCCTTTTTACATTTTACGGTAAGATTATGGCAGCAGTGGTTGCCAAATGGCAGCAGTGGTTGCCAAAGCCTACCGTTAAATAAATAACGGTATTATTATTTTTTACATTTTACGGTAAAATTATGGCAGCAGTGGTTGCCAAAACAGATTGGACAGATTATATTCAGGTGAGTTCAATTATAGAGTTACAATCAGACAACTGATTGGACTGATTATACTCAGGTGAGTCCAATTATAGAGTTGCAATCACAGACAACTGATAAGACTGATTCTACTCATTGGAGTCCAATAAACATCAACTTAATTAGATACCTAAATAAATGTCCAATTGCCAGATTGTCTAGTGCAGGCAGGTGGACCAGTCTAGTATCATCAATGAAGGGTATGCAAATCCATTCTTTATTTAAAAAAGGCCTGAAAATAACCTTAAGGAAAATGAAGGCCAAAGCTAGCGGGGCAAGCAAGCTAACAAACAAGCTAGTTAGCAAGCCACCATGCAGCCACCCTTACAACGTGACCTGCTAGCCGGGCCGGCCAGGTGAGGGCAGGCCAGCAGCCGGCCAGCCGGCCTTACAGCCAGCCAGCCAGCCAGCTAGCTAGCAACCAGTGAGCAGTACAATGCAACAGTCCCTGTTTAAATACATGTTCAAGTGAACCATGTGACCCGAGTGATGAAGCATTTGGCAGGTGCAGGCAGTAAGTTAATCATTGCATGACAGCCCTTAGCACTCAGGTGAGGTCAGGAATTGATTGATAGATTGATTCGGATGGGGTAGAATGACAGTTTCAAATAGACTGGGCTACTTCTAAGAGCTCAAGGGATTACTGTCCCAGGTAGACTTTTTCAGATTATACTAGCCCAGTGATACTCACTATTTTTTCCTCAAGAGCCACATTAGGGGAAAAAAGTCAGGAGGAGAGCCGCATGGAGCGCAACACCCCCCCCCCCCCCCCCCCCCCCCACCCACCCCCCCCCCCCCCCCCCTTTTTTTGGGGCCTTTTTTTTTTTTTTGGGGGGGGGGGGGGGGGGGGGGTTACATCAGATAGTGTTGGCCTCATTATACATGGTTGTATTATTTATGCACATTTTTATTATTATCTTTAGTAGTATTAATTATTAAATTATTCGTATTATTAAATTATTGAATTATTAATTAACTACCCTATGTCAGCAAATGCTGTTAGGCCTCCTAGCTCACTTTTAAACACTAAAAGACACCTCTGCTGAAGGGCACTTTTACATCAAAGAGCAAATGGGAAGTTCAGTTTAACACCAGTCTAACTCTGATCAATCGAACTCTGGCAAATTTGCTGTGTACATATGTGTACACCAGTGAAAAATAAAGTCATGTACCGTTTCTTGACTACTTCATCTTCACTTAACGGTATTTTCCAATATTTTCTTTTCAGTGAACAGTTCAGTATTTTGTACATATTGACACCAGTGAAAAATAAAGTTATGTACCGTTTCTTGACTACTTCATCTCACTTAACGGTATTTTCCAATATCTTCGTTTACAGAGAACAGTCCAGTATTTTCTACATATGACACCTGTCAAAAATAAAATTCTGAACCGCTTTTTGACGAAATAGTGGCTTGCCATATTTAGTACAGAGATAAACTGTTTTACATTTTACGGTCACTGACTGTTGCAATTTGACATTTTTTTGCCGTAATTTCAACAGGCATTTTTTACAGTGCATGTATGTGACAAATAAAAGTACTTGAACTTGAACTTGAACTTGATGTTCTATGTTCTGATTGCTTTATTAGAAATCAATAATCTGATAGTTTTACTCAGTGGGAACAATCTTTTTTTACGTAATATATATCTCTAACAACTAAAGCCATAAACACAGCTAACCGGAACTGTAAAAAAAACGTCATGAGTGAATAAAAGTGAAATACTGTAGTAGGCCTATATGTCCCAAGTATTATTCATGAATGTGCATATAATTTTCGTCTATGCGTTTGCATTGCCTAGTTTATCAGTATATCCAAATCAAGCGTAGCAATGCAAGTCTATGGGGGCAAACAAAACATCACTACTTGTAAACTACTTTAAAATAAATGTAAAATTCACCAGAGTACAACACAGCTATTGAATCCTGTCCTGTGATCACTTGTGGCTTGATGCTAATGCCCCCATTGACTTCCAGTGATTATGCTAAGCTATGCTTACACTCGCCTCCAAAAGAGTTGTCGCCTATCCATCTGTTTGGAATAACAGCTAATAACCTGACTTTCAATTTATCACTTGGCTTCAGAAGTCACTGATATGAAAGCTACAACCCTCCCGAATGAAAATGCATGCACAAAAATACATTTCATGCACCAAAGACAGATTGACCCTTTATTGAACACAGACAGGGCAGATTTTCACAAGACAAAAGTTTTGTCGCCTGTGGAACATAATGTGAAAATGAGCAGATAAGTCACTTCAAAACACTTCAAATACGCAGATTGGGTGTCATACTTAATCACTGAATCACTCTCACCTCTCCAGAAAATCGACTTTGGCCTTAGGTGTATGTTTAGGGTCATTGTAATCATGGAAAGCAACACAATGAAAATCAATGGAGTTCAATGAGAGATGGTGACATATTCGCTATTCGTAGAGCAATACATGTTTAACTTCATAATTTAATCAATGACAAAAGCCCTCAAACACCTGCAGCATGCATGCAGCTCCTCATAAGAGCTGTATCTGTACCATGTTTCACTTTACGCACCATTTCTCTTTTTTCATATTCTTCATCTCCAACACCATATAGTTCTGATGCTATCAGTTCTAAAATGGTTGATCTTGGGATCTTGATATCAGAGTATGAGTCCCATTAGCCTTCATTTTTGTCAGAATTAGGCCTGACATACTCTTGGCTGGCTTTTTTGAGACAGGACAGTGGGAGAGACTTCTTTGGTGTTAAAGGTGAAGAATTTGGAAAAAATACATGGTGCCTAAAGTCAAACATGGGAGGGATACAGCTCTTATGTGGAGCTGCATGCATGCTGCTGGTGTGTGAGGGCTTTTATCATTGATTACATCATGAAGTTAAACATTTATTGCTCTACGAATAGCAAATATGTCACCATCTCTCATTGAACTCCATTGATTTTCATTGTGTTGCTTTCCATGATTACAATGACCCTAAACATACACCTAAGGCCAAAGTTGATTTTCTGGAGAGGTGTGAGTGAACCAATGATTAAGTATGACACCCGATCTGCGTATTTGAAGTGTTTTGAAGTGACTTATCTGCTCATTTTCACATTATGTTCGATAGGCGACAAAACTTTTGTCTTGTCAAAATCTGCCCTGTCTGTGTTCATTAAAGGGTCAATCTTTCTTTGGTGCATGAAATTTATTTTTGTACATACATTTTCATTCGAGAGGGTTGTAGCTTTCATATGAGTGACTTCTGAAGCCAAGTGATTAATTGAAAGTCAGGTTATTAGCTGTTATTCCAAACAGATGGGTAGGCGACAACTATTTTGGAGGCGAGTGGGTATAATTCGGATCCAATAAATCTAAGGACTGAATGCACTGAGAAGAAAATGGTATGCACATTCATGAATAATGCTTGGAAATACTGCAAATATGTCAAAATCACAAATCCTTTAATCCTAACTAACTCACACTTATCTAGGTGAAGGGTATTGGTTACTAGCCTGGCCTTGCCATACATAAGCTCCAGTCAAAAATAATTCCTTCGACCGGATGCTACTCATACCTGCTACGAACATATTAAATCAATATGACGTTACATGATAGGCACACATCCTTCCAATGGACCCTTTTTACGAGACACAATGCATTCAATGCATTCGAGTTGAGTACTTTTATTAATCCGGAAAGAAATTATCCTGAAATCCTGAAGATGTGCTTAGTTCTCCACTTCAAAACAGAACTTGCTTGACATAATTGCAAAGGCTAATTTCAAGACCAAAGCCCTATAATCAAAGGGCAGTTATGGGTAAGAGGGCAGTCATGGGTAAGCGGTTAGGACGTCAGACTTTTGGCTCAAAGGTTGCCGTTTCGACTTTCGGCCCGCCAGGTTGGTGGGGGGAGTAAATAACCAGTGCACTCCCCCATCCTCCTCCATGACTGAGGTACCCATAGAATGGGATTGTCCCGCCGCACTGCTCCCTTTCAGGCGCCATTGGGGGCTGCCCCCTTGCACGGGTGAGGCAAGAATGCAATTCCGTTGTGTGCAGTGTGCACTTGTGTGCCGTGGAGTGCTGTGTCACCATGACAATGGGAGTTGGAGTTTCCCAGTTCGGCTTTTTTTCAAATATATTTTTGGATGTTATGCGGTTTATTACTAGTTTACTAGGCTACTTACCAGGCAATAGATGGAGCGGGTTTCCTTGGTAATGTAAAGCAAAGCTCTGTGGCGTTGCACACTGATGTAAGAATAAAACAACATGCAGAAGGTCACCACTACACAGAGAAGCTTCAGCCAAAACGCTTGCAGGATATAACTGTGAGAAAAGGACACAAAACACATCCAATTGCTGGATAATGTTGACGATATCCATGTAGAAGTCACAGGTCAGATTTTATTGCGGTGACAAAAATCGGTGTTCCAATTGGTCTCCCTATTTTGATTGGCTTATTGCCTATTTTAACCACTTAAAATAAGGTTATAACCTGTGAGAAAGGTTTTAACTTGTAAATAAAGAAGTCCCACTTCCCAAGACAAATTTAGCCAAAGAATCCAACTTTCCAACAAATTTAGCTCACCTGAACTTTGTTTTATCTCTCAACAGATTTCAGATCAGAAACACATTTGTACTGGACAGTTAATTTACATGACTGAAGGTTGCCCCCAGGCAAATCCAAAATGTTCACTCGATCACTTCAAAGGGCACCCAAAAAACAATGTAATGTGCTCCCTGACTATGCTACTGACTGCAAATATATGCTAATACAGTAACCATGCTTCAAATACATTTGAATGTTCAGTATTACGTTAATTATGTTTAACTGTTTAACTCAACACTTTAAATTTTCTTTCGAAAAAGTTTTTACATGTCTTAACGCAAAAGAAAATCTAAAGTGTTGAAATGCACAGTGTTTGAAGGTGTGTGACGTCATGTGAAAAGGGCACGTTTACAGAAGGACATTGGCTTAGACTCACCCTCTGTCTGAGAGAAAGAGGCCTACGGTGTCAGTAACGGAGACGGTGGTCCAAATCACATAGAACCAGGAAGAGTGGACCTCAGGGTTGCAGCTCTCTGGACTGTGGTCCAGAACCGAGTCAGATCTTGGCAAATCCAACGGAGGACAACATTAGAAAAGGGATATCTCTTACACAAAAGGGGTTCCACGCACTTCTGTTTTTTTATCTGGTGCATCAATGGGAGGGAGACAGGTAATCTTGAATGAAGAGAAGACACTGGATCAGCACAGATGGACTCTGATGAAGATGGCTTTCCATTGAAACGTTAGTCCTTAACATGTTGTGCACTTGAATCAAAAAGAAAAGCATCCCATCTGTGCTGCTCCAGTGTCTTCTCTTCGTTCAAGGATATCTCTTACACTCAAACCGTCTTGGTGCTCACAGTCCACGCTAGACAATTGAAAGCAAATTAGCCCATTTCAAAAAATATTAGGCCACAGCTGACTGGAGTACTCAAATATTTTCTTTGTTATTTTATTGTGGTGCAAGCATAATAACATTTCAATACAATGGGTTTATTTAAGTGCTACAGTCATCTCTGCCGCATAGTCTTTTTAAAGGATGACCATCTTGTTTTTGGGAGGAGGACATTGATTACATCCAATATTACATAAATCCAACCTGTTACAGCTAGATGCACAGTATAAAATGAGACTGACAGAGACACACCATTTTGTTCCATTAATGAGACCCTATCAATCACCAAAATCAAGATATTAATAAAATCAGAAAATCTCTGATAAAAGGTAGCCTACAACAGTGTTTCTGAACACCTATGCTGTATAAATAAAGCATACGATTTCCAAGCTAATGAAGGACACACCACTCTCTATTTCTAGATAATGTAATGACGTATCATTCATATCATATCATATCATATCATATCATATCATGTCATGTCATGTCATGTCATGTCATGTCATATCATATCATGTCATATCATGCAATATATCATGAGGAACTGTTTACAAAGAATTGCTTCAATTTGCGTGCACAAACCTTTTGTGTAGGTAAAAGGGTAAAACCATGAGTAGCGAAGCGCTGATGATGGGGATGAGTAAATCTATAAATTTACTCCATTCGTCCATGCTCAACTCCGTGGTAAAGGTTTTGGATAAATTATATTGGCTCTGCTCAAACAAACCTAAAAATTGATCAAAACAGACAGTAAGGGAATTGCTGCAATTTTGCATGTATAGGCCTGCAGTATATGTGCACCTTTTTGCCCGTGCAACTGTGACAGAGGTCATCTTGCACCTGTTCGTCCCCCTCGCCCCTCGGGGATCGAACCTGCGACCTCGTCAGCTACAATGGTCTGGTAATGGGAGACACAGTACGATACTGCTGGACCAAGAGACCAGTCTCCCAGTCCAACGGCATCGACACTATGAGGCTTTGGGAGGGAGGTTTACTAACATTCCATGCCAACTCTGCTAGTTAGCCTCCGTTACACTCTCCCCCATTAAACCTCACTACCATCCGGGTCACGGCACCACTGTGACGGCGGTCATCTTGCACCTGTTTGTCCCCCTCGGGGATCGAACCTGCGACCTCGTCAGCTACAACGGTCCGGCAATGGAGACACAGAACGATACCGCTGGACCAAGAGACCAGTCTCCCAGTCCAACGGCATCGACACTGTATGAGGCTTTCGGAGGGAGGTTTACTAACGTTCCACACCAACTCTGCTAGTTAGCCGCCGTTACACTACAAGCTTAACCACCACAGTACATTATACTTAGTACAGGGGTCGGGAACCGTTTGTATTCAAGGGCCACTTCAAAGTATAAAGTTATAAAAGTTATAAAGTCCAAGGGCCGTATACTTTGAACACAAACCAGGATTTCCCCCTGCACTTTAGGCCTATATACGTAGAAGGTAGCCACCTTTACCATAGACCCCACCTTCACTAGGTCCCCTGAAAATATAACTTAATTATTGTATTGCAAATGTAATCTCTAAAACATGTCATGTAATTTTACAAAACGTCATATTTCATGTGAAACTGCATAACATTAAAATTATATCAGCGGGCGGATAAGTCGGCCTCAAGGGCCGCAAACGGCCCTCAAGACATAGAGGTTCTCCACCACTGCCTTAGTACAATACACATCCTTTCAAAAAAAGACTTACCTGTAGGGTTTGGCGAATGAGAAAAGCTGGTGAACCAAGACAGGATGAGGAGGCTGAGCCAGGCCAAAAACATGCACACATAGTGCTTGATCAACAGCGGTCTGCAGTTCATGCCGGTCCGTGTATAGCTGCCCACAGGCAATGCCACAGCTGGTTGATTTAGGTGGTTAGGTGGTGTCTAAAGACTCTGTCTTGCTCTCTCTCTCTCTCTCTCTCTCTCTCTGCCACTTCCTGACAAGGCATTTATGCCCCTCGCCGTGCAAAAGACTTTGACCCATCTAATTCGGGCGTGTCTGGGCTCATGAGATGAAGCGGCCTCCCTAGATGCTGGACCTTAACCTTATTCAATGAGAACACTATATATACAGAGCAGTGTTTCTCAACTGGTGGGTCGCGACCCAAAAGTGGGTCGCGGAGGGGTCATGGGTGGGTCGCGGAGCCTTGGTGTAAAAAAGGTAAAAGTAAAAAATAAAAGTAAAAAATATATAATAAATTGTTAATAAGTAAATAAATAGATATAAATGTATAATAAAATATAGCCTATTATTTATAATAAATAAATAAGAAACAATAATAATAATGTTATTACACAGGCCGGTTATATTTTGAGAATTGCGTTGAATTGACTTGAACGCTAAAAAAATCGTATCGCGACCGAATGAGAGTGGAAAATGATGAGTCCCAAGACTGTTCCAGTTGAGAACCACTGTTCTAGAACAACTGGGGCCTATACTCACCAAGAAGGTTTGGAGATCTTCGAAGAACACAGATGCACCACTGGGCTTAAATACAACAACTACACACACCTGTGCATATATTTCCTTTTTTGGAAATGGGGATTGTTGAGAACACTATTACGTCAGCAGCAAGAATACATTCCATTGTCAGTTGTTTTTTTTTGTTTTGTTTTTTTGTTAGACTGTACAATGCCATCGGGCAAGATATATGGCGAGGGCCTTTAGTAATGCACTACGACTTGGTCATTGCCCTTCTGGTAACAGCTAATTTATAACTCTGTGTCTTAAAGGGTTAACATTGAGTGTGCTGTGCTGTGTTGAGCAGCTTTGGCTGAGCCCAGCACAAAATGTGTGTATGATGTGGTGTGCGTTTAGCACCCCCTGGAGGTCACACACGCATACACTGCAGGTGAACAAACAGGCACACAGTGACAGACATACAAATAGATAGTGTGTGTTGCAAATACCTGCCCCAACCCGACCCACTCGGCACAGGCTGAGATCCGCAAGTACGAAGGGCTTTTTTACAACTTTCAAGGCCTACATGTCTGAAAAATACTGTAAATACTGTAAATTTAAAAATGCTGTGAGCGATTTAGCAACATCTGCCCCCACCCCAAAAACATAAGAAACACAAACACAATCACAGACGTTCCTACACACATAGGCTACGTATTAGTCATGTGTTTTTTTTTTCAAATGTTGTGTGTTGAGAATTAATAGTTTCATCTGCATATGAATAGAGCTCCTAACTGGGTGACGACAAGTTGTATGCGCGGATTAGCATTTTCACGGAAATCCGGTTTCCAGGAATATATGTTTTAAGCCTCGTTCACACACGTCGCTGCTAGTTACTCGCTCGGCAAATGAAGTTAATAGAATTTCTATGTGTTCCAGTGAGACGAGGAGGCGACGAGTAGGTGAGTAGTGTACAAGCGATGCGATGTGGGCGGATCCCGAGTAGAAAATATTTTAACTTCGTGCGAGTAACCAATTGGAACGCAGAGTTCGGTACTTCTCAACTGTGCATTAAAGCCGCGGGAACATTTAGCGAATGTTCCATGAGAGAGTGGAGAGTAGGCGAGCGAGCGAGAAGCTACCCTAGTAACAGAGAACGAAAAAAAAAAAACGTTTGACTTTGGTTCTCTAAAGGTTTGGTTATAACCAAACCAAAAATCTACCACTTAAAAACGTTCCTTTTGGTTACGGTACAAACCAAACAAATACTAACGTTCTTGGACTTTCAGGGAACTACTCATATGAAACGTTAGCTAGTAGTTACGCTGCTACCAATCCACAACGTTATGTTAAGTTGTTTTTCGGTTGTTTCCGGCCTAAGTAAGGTCAGCCTATGCCATTTTTTAAAATTAATTTCTTATAATTTATTAATTATTCATTACCATTATTGCACCAAAGTGCAAAGAGTGAAATGCAAAATAGGATATATCATAGCCTATTTGCTTTTAATTCAGTGAAGGGACACAAACCTGCGTCTCCAAAGAATACAAAGTTAAATGTTTCATTCCAAATAGGCCCATTTAATTGTGTGTGTGTGTGTGTGTGTGTGTGTGTGTGTGTGTGTGGTGTGTGTGTGTGTGTGTGTGTGTGTGTGTGTGTGTGTGTGTGTGTGTGTGTGTGTGTGTGTGTGTGTGTGTGATAGGTAGGAGTGTCTAGCATGTAAGTTTGGCTGTAAAGAGTCCACATATTAAATGGTAGCTGGCCACTGCATTTTATCTTGTACAAACTTGTTTGTCGTTGTGTTTGCAGTGTTTCTGACTACATTTGTACACAGACCTATAATCGATAAATAGCTCATTGAAGGCGATAAAGCATCAGTTTCAATGACAGCACAGCTTTTTATAAATTTGATTAAGGTAAAGGGGCAGTTCAGTGCGAGATATTGTCTTTTGGTAGGCCTAATGCTATTGAAAGCACCACAGATCAGGGTGTCTATAATGCAGACACATCTCTGCCTGTGACTTCAGTTAGGCTTATTCAAATGCAAATGCCCCTAGCTGTTGACTCACGGCTGACTGCCTTTGCTGCATCAGTTCTTGGCACGTTATGATTGGCCCTCACCTGAGAAGACCCACCCCCACAAAAATCCTGAAGAGAAAGAACCCCTCAATCTACCATTTGAATGGAGCTGACCTAAACTGCTGGTAAGACCTCAAGCCATGTGAATTACATACTGTAGTGCATAGAGCATTGTTTGTGTGCATTGTGTGTGTGTGTACGGTATGCAGCAGTTTAAGGGGAGGGGATGTATTTATCTATCTATTTCTAAGTGTGTGTGTGTGTGTGTGTGTGTGCGCGTGTGTTGCAGCAGGCTGTGTGGAGCTAGAGTGGCATGGGGGTGGGGGTGTATTTCTAGTGTAGATTCATTTACTGCTAAGTCTTTGACATGCATTGTAGTTCATTTTATCCATTTTAGTATACCAGCCACAGGCACAAGTTACCATCAAACCTTCCTGCTCGATTGAATGCAATGCTACTGTCATACTATGTATCTTCTTAACTCATCAGTTTTAATCCTGTGTGTATTTTTGTCAAGTATGTTTGTAAACTGAAATTGTGTGCTTACATTTATGTTGGTGTTGTAATCTGTGTTGGTGTTGTTGTTGTATCTAAATTTCCCCACTTTTCATTGCGACAGGTACAAATTGCTTGCATTATATTATTGCACATTACTGCTGTACAGGCTTGGCGAGACGCAGCAAGGAGAGACCAGGCTCAGGCAGAAGACAACACCATGGACCTCAACACATTCCACACCCGGTGGAGATGGACGAGTGACCTGACCTGAGATTTTGTTTTCTTTTCAGATCTACACCTCCACCACCATCATGTGCGTTTTTTCAGTTATTTGATGTGTTAACATGGGTTTATGTTTTGAAATTATATGCATAAGAAGCCCACTATTAAAGGAATTACATTATGTCATCTTTCTATCCAGATATGTCAATGCCTCACAGCTGTGAAGCTGCCACTCCTTCCCAAACTCATGGCACAGCACCCAGCCATTCGGAAGATTTGAGGCACAAACATCATCCATTCAAAAACATCTGGAATGGTAAAGAGGAGGGGGCTTCTGGTATTGCTGTTGTTATAAAGTGTATGCGCTCCGTGTACTTGTTGATGTCCATACAGCAAAAGTGTTTTGAACTAAAATGAATTTCATCTCAATTCCACCTGTAGTCCTGGAGGAACACAAGAAGACCCTTTTGAGGATAACAGAATTCATAAAGTACATGGTAAGTAGGCCTACTACACACATATTCACATACAGTATGACATGTATATTATGTTCTTACACTAAAATGAATTATATCACAAATGTAGCCATGGAAGAGCACATGGGGCCAATGACAAGGAAGATGGAGGTTATGGAGAGGAAGTCCATGACTTTGAAGGCTGCCATGGCTTTGAACATGCCACGACCTGCTGTTGGTCCAGTGCAGCAGAGAGCATAAGCTGGTGGAGCTAGCCAGAAGCCTGGCTCAACCAGAAATGAGAAACCAAAGCATAATTATGTGAATTATGTGTTGCTGTATATAATGTATAATGTACTGGTTTGGCTAATGAAGATAGACCACATAATGTTTTCCATATTAGATTTCATATTTCATTTTCATCATCTGCTTTAATTTTTGTAGACCTTGGGAAAGCCTGGGATGGGCGAATACGGCAGCTGCTGTCCGCCGTGGGTGGCTACCCACACACCATGTCCTGGGACATTACAGCCTGAGGAGGAATAGAACGTGCATGCATTCCAGAACCTGACCCTTTGCAAAGTTATAACAGGTAAGATTAGCAGGTATATTCTCCGTAAAAAATATCTGTGTAAATCTGTTATGCCAAGTTTGATTCAGATTTAAATGTCCCACCTTTCTTTACATCCATTTGCAGAGACCTACACGCAGAACTTCTCTGTCCTGCAGGAAGCGAATATTGAGAATAGCATTGGGCATACTCTGAAATTTGGACTACACAGATGGTAAATTAAACTTCAGTGTGTCTTTTATCAATCAATGAATAGTCACAATAAGTTAATTAAATGAAACATTGGTAGGCTACTAAGTTGGTTTAAACTTTTTGTTTCTTATTCTTTTTAGGTCAGCTGGTCCTCAAGACTGAAAACACACACCAACATTTTTATTTTCTGTATTTTATTTATTTATAGTTTTTATTTATTTATTTATTTTACTTTGAGCCTTGATGACATTTTATGATGAAATTGTAATATAATGTTGGACTGTTCTCACCCATGTTGAATTCCTGATATTTGTCAATTAGGCATTCCCTCAGCCTCAAGACTGGAAACACATTATATGCACTTACATCCATTTTTGCCATCTTCATTCTTATTTTTGTTACATTGTTTGCTTTTGTTGTTTGTTTGGGTTTTTTTTTGTTGCCTTGTTTGCATTTTATTATGAAAAAACATTGTAATGTTGCACTGCTACCCTCTTACCTATGTTGTATTCCTGATATTTTCCTATTAAACATCATCATCCTTCAACATTTGCCTTGTCATTTTAGATGCATTCAACACTTTAATAATAATAAACTACAGAAATATGACAACATTATGGGCATTTCCCATTATGTTGTCATATGTCTGCAGCTTGTAGGCCTAATGGGAAATAGCCTGTGCAAGAAGGTTACTATAATGTTGTAGGGGAACCTTTTGAAAACCAACATGAACACGAATAAAGGAACGGTGAAAAAACGTAGATGAACCGACAGGGAACCATACAAAAAAACCTTCTGGGAACGAAAAAAAAACTTTCCTGTTAACCAAATTATAACCATAACAGACCCAAAAAACAACGTAAAATAACGGGGAAAAAAACAACGCCTCATGTTCCGGGAACATTCTCGGAACGAAAAATTGTTAGTAGGGTATAACTAGCAGCGACGTGTGTGAACGTAGCTTTATGATGAGGTCAAGAGGGCATTTGTTCAAATAAGGACTTTTGATAGAGAACCATTAAATGAAGAGTCGCTTCTCCACTATGGGTAACATTTTACTTGACGCTGACGTTATCTGTACGACATAACACTGTCATAACAGAGTCCTACGACAGTCATGCATGTGTCATAAACATAATGTCAATGTCAGTTTATGACTGTCGCTAAGTTCCATTTGGTAAAGACAGCATTAACAAAGTGAACTTTTCATTACCATAAAATGTTTATGACATGGACATCATGTTTATGACTCGTCCATGACTGTGTCATGACCCTGTTTTGACATTATTATGACACTCTTATGTCATACGTATGACGCTGACGTCAAGTAGGGCCAAAAGTGTATGTAATATCAATGAAAATGTTAGCGCAGGGAAACTAAGGTGCAATTTTACGGCTGTACAGTTGTAATAATTGTCGCATTTTACTAAGTTTAACATTGTTCCAATTAGGGATGTTAACCGGTAACCGGTTAACCGATAGTCGACCAGATAAACCTTAACCGGTTAAATTTTCTGGCACCGGTTAACCGGTTGGAATAATAATAATTATAGTAATGATTTCCTCCGAAAAAGCCCCCCAAAATTTTGAGGTTTTAGTACTATAATTCAGCATTTTCCATCTGGCAACAGTGGCTGGACATGGCAGGTCCTGTCTGCGCAGCAAAAAAAAAGGTTTACCGGTATGTGAAAAATAAAATTTAAAAAAATCAGTGCTGTGCATATCAGGCCCACGAACATTGTATCATTTAAGATTACTGGCTAACCGGTTAACCACCGGTGAGTCTCAGTAGCCGGTTAAGAGTTTTTTCAGTTTTCGCCATCCCTAGTACGGGTAGGGGTAGACATTAGAAATGGGATTCGGCCTAGGCTGGTTTGTCATTGGAACCACCCAACTGTTGCTGCTCACCGATTTGGTCAAAACGTTGTGTTCAATAAATCGGTGAGCAGCAACAGTGTGCGGATTTTTCTTTCTTCTTTTACACATGTTTGTTTGATGCAGCACCTGTTTTACTGGATGTCACCTTCACTATTTTTTAACCACCTTCAACTCCCATATTCCATCATTTTATATTCCAGAAGATGTGTGGAGTTTAGAGATGTACATGGATCCAAGATCCGGTTCCGGATCCGGCAGGATAATAGGGTTTTTCGGATTATACGGATCCGGCAGGATCTTTAACAGTGGATCCCGTGTCCGGCAGTTACCTAAAAATCAGGATCTGGGGCATCTCTACTTTTTACGTAGCCTAGGCTTTTCAGTCAGTCTTTCACAACCCCAATCGCTGCATGGAGTGAAAGCCCTTTGGAAGCGGCCGTTGAAGGCAGTGTGGCAGTAAGCCAATGAGTCTAAAAAATAGTTTGAGCCAATGTAATTAAAAGGGTCCCCCGGTGCGAGTTGGCTATGTGTTTCATCCCTTCCGTAGGATCCGGTATCCGGTTCCGGATCCGGCAGGATCTTAAGCAGTGGATCCGGTATCCGGCAGGATCCTAAAAATCAGGATCCGGTGCATCTCTAGTGGAGTTCAATGAAATATTGTGTTGGCCGGAAATTCATTCATCTGGTGTGTCCGCTGGGTGATTAAGTACCATTGCTGGTCTGATATACGGTATATGCACTGGTTTTATGGCCTTTAAGGTTAATATATTTCTTCTTTGAAGCAATCTGTAATTGTCAGTCAAGTGTAACTCATCCATGTTTCAATAAAAAGTATCTGACTAATGACAGAAATGTCATTAAAAGTGACAAATGTCTATTGAACTAAAATGTGATTTTCAAAGAATATAAATTTGATATACTTTGTATATACATTCATTTTCATTTCAACTCATCAGTTACACTAATACAGTAATGAAAAATATAAACAAAAAGACTGATTTGAGCTATAAAAATAAGACTAACAAAAGGTCATCCTCCACCCATCCTCTATAAACAGTTACAACCCCCATTTTTGCATTTTTGCAAATGGCTATTTCTGGAAATTCAAAATGGCGGACCATGGAGAAGATCCACCTTTTCATGTATGAAAAGTGCAATTTTTTCAGTCATAATGAATACTTAAAATTTGATGGTGGTGGTAAGTAGGCTATTCATGAAAAACGTAACATTAGTGAATGGGTAGGATGAATTCTGGAAATATACAACAACAAAAATCTTGCACAGTGTACCTTTAAAAACACATGGCTCTGTAATCTCTTCAAATAATAAAAAAAACAGTCTTGGTTCTTGGAAAAGAACACCCATTTCTGCAATCCCATCCATCCAAAATGTGTATTAGTTTAGTTTTTCTCTTCTCAGGCACCACATCTTCAAAAGAACATCCGGTTCTGTGTCCTGACCAGGTCCATGGGGGACATGACAGGCATGTCAGGCCGGTACAGGGGTTGGTTGCAGTGCCGCCACACCACCAGAGCTATCCGGACCACCAGTAGAACACAGGTGATGCCCAGGAACACCGCTGGAATGGAAAGGATAGCCAGAGAAGTCAGTACACTGTGTAGAGCCGCACCATCGACTTTCAGACCCCAACTACTTTCTACTTTCAGATCTACAATCTACTTTCAGACCTCACTCACCCTTCACACTATGCCAGTCGTTCCCAAACTGTTTCAGCAGGAACCCCCTTTTGGACTTGGACTTGCGACCTCCCCACCCACCATAGTCTTAGCATATGATTTCTGGCAATATTAACAGGAAAATCTAATGATATTAATGGCCAAAGCAATTACCTGTCCATTTTTCGTCCATAATGTTTCTAGATTTACATCCATAGTTTGTCCACTAATATAGCTTGAAATCCACAGCAAATCCATCAACCATACAATACTCTTACTAACCAAATTATGGAATTAGTTAATTATGTCAGCTGTTAACCTGTGAATTTCACATTTCTATGCAATGACCCTTTTGTCCTTCAGTACCTCCGTGACCCCCTTAGGGTTCCTGACCCCCAGTTTGGGAACCACTGCACTATGCATTTCATGTTCTGCCCACTGGAAGGCGCTATAGGACAATTGCTACCAAAACAACATGCTTCCCCCATTCTCACTGCCATACACCTCTTGAATTCCTGCAGATAAATCACAGTCTCTGGAAAATGTCTGGATGTCTAACTAATGTTTCTCTCGTAATTATTGATGGAATGTCTGTATGTGTATATACGGTATCTAACAGCTTTGTGTCTGCATTGCTGATGTCAGTCAGATATACTGTACATGTATGTTAGAACCCGTGCAGTAACATTCTGTACTGGAAAAAAACCTGACTTCTTTGTAGTCCTTCCTTCCTTCCTTCCGTCCAATTCATTATTCATTTATTAATTTATTTATTCATTCATAAACGTTTCACTCCGATGAGATAGTCTTCGAAAAGCCATCCAGTCAGACACCATATTTACCTTACTGCTGCAGATCTGATCTGTATGATGTCCCTTTGAGAATAGCCAGGATGGTACTGCCTAATATTCCAGGAAGCATTCTAAAGTGCTCCTATCAGACCTGTCTAAAATGTCATCATTTTCAAATTCCATTGTCTAACCTATTTAACAACATGCATGAAAATAAATGTTGTTCTCTCTGATTCTGATCAGAGTGGTGGAACGGTCTCCCAGAGGCAGCAAGACTAAGCACATCTCTTGCAGCCTTCAAGAAACAACTAAAGACCTTCCTCTTTCGAGAGAATCTACTAGACTAATGCTTGAGCTGGCCTTGCCCCAGGGCAGACCCCTGATATGATGTTTAGTTTAGTTTAGTTTGTGTGTGTGTGTTTGTATGTGTGTGTACTCGTTATTTACTCTTTATATATATACAACCCCCTCCTGAGAGCAGCCAGGTAAAGGGAAGGGCGAATGGCTTGTGCCCAACTTTCACGTTCCAAGGCTTCTTCAGCTTCAGTAAAGGAAGTTCACAAGCACGACATGTACTCCACAAGAAAAAAAGAGTGCAAAATAAAAAAAGTAAAGTAAATAAAATATGCTACCTGAAACAACATCATTAGGGCCTGGGGGAGATGGGTGGGAGATAATTCCCGCCAGCACCAGGATCACCACGGGATAGACGGTCAGGATGTAGCGGAAATGACTCTCCAACAGGAAGTTCTCCACCACGAACCTACCGATATGGGAACAACATTCACAACACAGTCAGAGCAGCCAACCTGTTGTTTCAGCAGTAGCACATGTCAGGGTGGCGCAAAGACAGCCAATGACACTATCGTATGGATTTTTTTGTTTGTCTGGTTTTAGTGGACTAAGACAGTGGTTTAAAAAAGTGGGGGCCAGGTACCCCTGGGGGGCCGCGAGGGGGTGCTAGGGGGGCCTCGGCAGGTTGGCAACAAGCATAAACCAAAATAAAACAAAAATAAGATTCAATGCTCTCAATATCATAATAATATTGTATTGCATCTCTGAACATTATCTCTATTATCGTTATTATGTCACACGTATATGTGGTGGCGATGTTATACGTACAACATATATCCTTGTGGGGCACTGCCTCAAAGACCTGGACTATGGTTGTGGAAGGGAGTGCACAGAAAAATAGTATGGCACGACCCATGTCACGGGGGCCCTGGCTAGAATGTACACGTATCTGGCGGGGGGCCTTGTCATGGTAATGTTTGGGAACCCCTGATCTAAGACGCATATTGTTGCAGCATATCAACCATCAATGTTTGAGGCCAAAAACACCTTTGACCCAGATACAAGTGTATGTAGTACAACTGTAGTTCCCATAAGTACACATTATCAAACCTGTGGGAATAAAACAGAACACAGTCAAGTAGAGCAACGCAGTTGCTGTTCAAACCGTTAAATACAAGCCTAGTACACAGTAAATGTTGTGGTGTTAATTCAACACTTAGGCTACAGAGTTCATTTAAGTCCAAATGGACTCAAATGAACTCTCTAAGTGTTAAATGAGCACTGCAGAATTTACTGTGTACAGTATGACTGTAGTTCCCAGAGCTTTGGCCACCAACAGGGGATGAAAAATGGGCCAGTTGTCCTGGCCCAGGGAGAGGGGGAGCCCCAGAATTGGCTCCCCATTATACATAGTATGTTTTCAGAGGGGGGCCCATCCAGATGATTCTGTCCTGGGTCCAGTCAAGGCTGTCAGCAGCCCTGCCCATACGCACACTTTATCAAACCAAATTATTTTATAACACGTGTCATTGTAAATCAATCTTTCGTCATGGGTGTAGGTGTGCCACACTGTTTGTGAATCAGATTAATTGGTAGTAAATGGCACTATAAATAATAAAGGCACAAGATATATTGATGGCCATACCAGATAAGGATTCCAGCGAGCAGGAGAGACAGTGAGGTGATGGCAGAGTTGGATTTGGACATTGTCGTGTCAGTGTCTAGCACCATCGTCAATTTTAAGAGAGTGCCGATGCTTGTGTATGTTGCATACAAGGCCACCCCATTTTGAACCTGTGGAAAAACATTGTCATGGCATTACTTTCCTTTCCTTTTTGGATTTCTTTAAGGCTCTTCTTTAATGATGTCTTTATTCCCAATGGCACCACTGATGACACAAAGTTAAAATGTGACACAAGAAGGCTAACATGCTGCATGGACCTTTTTTTTTTTTTTTTTTTTTTACTATAAATGAACTTGCACTTCTTTGCAAATCATGATTATTGGACATTCTATTTCAGATCATTACATCAGTAGTTTTAATACAGAGTTGTAATTAATTAATTCATAAATTTAAAAAAATAAAAGGTGACAATTTAATTATACCAAAATGCGGAAGAGTCAAAGGTCAAGGGAATGTTTTTTTTTTTTTTTTTTTTACTTTAAATGAAATTGCACTTCTTTATAAATCATCATTATTGGACATTATATTTGAGATCCTTAAAGCAGTAGATTTATTACAGAGCTGTAATTAATTAATTGATAAATAAAATAAATAAAGGGTGACAACTACATTACCCAAATGCGGAAGAGCCAAAGGTCAAGGGAATGATGCTTGTTTAACCAGGCGCCGTACACCTTAATTCCGTAACAGGAGAAGAATATGAGAAGGCAGTTTGTGAAGGCCATCGTTGCAGACAAAACCAGTGAGGCCAACAAATACCTACACAGTATGACATACAGTAATACACAAATGACTCGCATGTAAAACACATTGTTTCAGCACAGCATGCAACATCACAACAACATTAAAGGAATATTCCTCCAAGTTCCAAGATGCAGTCTATTGCCCACACTACCATTTTCTTGTCAGCTCCCCAAAGATGCTGCATCAATTTGTTTAGCCCTTTCTTTTTTTAAATTACATTTTAGGGCTTTTATGCCTTTGTGTGATAGGAAAGAGGCAGACAGGAATTGAGCGGGCAGAGAGGGATGGGGAAGGTTCAACAAAAGGCCCAGGCCGGAATTGAACCCAAGTTATTGGCATAGCAGTCCAGTTCTCTTTCCGAGACCTTAGACATTCTAAAGGGGATTAGGAGAATTTGGGATGAATTCTAATACTAAATCGACGCAAGCACAGGCAGTCGGTATGGCAACAAACATAACATCGGCATCAATCATTGAAGCATGTCAACAATGGACAATAGCAAATCATCACTATGTCGGCATGTTCAAATTGCTGCTTTCACAGAAATGGCTCTGTACAAAAGCACCATATAACTGTAATAAAGTCTACGAAACGTATAGCACACAATAAAAAGTTATTACTTCAGCTTGCTTTGTCACCCACATGTTGCTTGTTCTATAAGAGCTGCAGCAGACTGTGGCTATGTCTAAGATGTTCACTCAGTCACTAGGGAGTTGCATTGTTTGAACCCCAAGTTAATTTTCACCTACGATTAGTTTGAAGGAAAAAATCTGCACATTTAAAATCTGTGCAAAAATGGCTCTTCTGAATGCTGCAAGCCCTTCATTAGGCACTAAATCACTACACCTTTCCAACAGATGAGCAGTGAACCTTGACTACTTAACCTACTGGTATGATTAGGTGAAAATAATAATCCAGGCCCTGCCGCGGCCAACCGGTAGGGCACTCGCCTGCCATGCGGCTGACCCGGATTTGATTCCCGGCCCGGGTCCTTTGCCGACCCCTCCCGTCTCTCTCCCTATTCGCTTCCTATCCACCTCTCACACTGTCCAATCAAATAAAGACAAAAAAAAACGTTTAAAAAGAGAAAATAATAATCCAAAGAGCACTTACTCCCTGTCGTACAAGAAGAGATAGGTGATATTCATGGCGATATTTGTTATCAGGATGAAATGGAATGCATATGGTAGCACACCAGGGGTTGCATACATCCAGGAAGCACTTCTGTAGAACAAATTACAGATTACCGGCAAATCACAGATTAGGAGAAACACAGTCAAGACACAGATGCTGATTACTGTGCAGTTCAGCCGATTGTGAGTGAGATATTACACAAGCAGCGGAGACTTGAAAGTTGAAGCAGACTCCTATTGCTTAACTGACTAACATAAGGACTGACATACAGTAGGCTACAATAAACATTCCCTTTCTAGTACACAAGTTTTAGCCCACTTACCTTCGGTAGAGTCCTGTTATGAGATAAATATGCATACAGAGCAACCAGATATAGGTGAAGTCCCACATGAAGAAAGACCATCTCGCCGGTGTGATGGCTGTCTCATACTTCTGTGTGATATCCTCTGTACTATGCATGAAGATACCTGTAAAATACATGTAAAAATATACATGTAAAACATGTTCAGTAACATTATCCACCCTTGGATGTCTAAATTACATCGTGATGTATATTGCCTTGTATTTTATTGTATTGTATTGTTCTTTGCTCTGTTCCGTTCTATTTAGAGATGCACCGGATCCTGATTTTTAGGATCCTGCCGGATACCGGATCCACTGCTTAAGATCCTGCCGGATCCGGAACCGGATACCGGATCCTACGAAAGGGTTGAAACACATTGCCTACTCACACACGTGGGCCCTTTTTATCACGTTGGCTCAAACTATTTTGACTTAAAAGCCTCGGCTACCGGATCCTGAATCCTGGAACCGGATCCGGATAGTCTGAAAAACCCCTATTATCCTGGCGGATCCGGAACCGGATCTCGGATCCTGTACATCTCTAGTTCTATTCTATTCTATTCTATTCTCTTCTATTCTATTCTACTCTTTTCTATTCTATTCTGTTCTATTCTAAACTAATATAATCTATTCATCTACGTATAGCTGTCTACTGAGAGATCGTTTAATGTCAAAAGAGTATTTGCTGTACTCACCTGTTTCTTCACCAATGGAGGCCAGCGTGTTGAACACCATGGCAGCCACATGGGCCAGCAGAGACACCACTATGATGGCCACTCGTCTGGGGTTGCGCTCAGACATCCTTGCGTGATACAGGCAATAAGGACTCCTAGTATGAATAACAGTACAGGCCTATACAGTATGTTGTGTCATTCCATTTCATTTCAATTACGTAAATGGGTAAAGCAGAGGTATGGCAGGCATCCCGCATCCGGAAATAAAAGCCCTTTCCAATATTTGTGTCAGGCTCAGTCAATTCACTGAACCAAGCTGATCCCAATAACAGATAATGAGCGAGTCCCTTTTGTTAAGAGCAGAGACATGCAGAAGGAATAGATGGTGGGACTTTTACTTTCTCAATCCAGGTTAAATCTCCCCCTTTGCGGTTATGTAAGTGAAATAGATTACGTGAAACCAGTAGAAAGATCTGCAGTGTCTGTGAATCTACTCACCTTGTTCTCCCCTGCAGAAATGGTGTTGTGAGTCTCCGCAGATCTGTCAACTGATTGCCCAAGGTCTAGTTCTACTACCCCCCTCTCGTTCACATAGTTCCTCTTTCCAGCAGAGTCAAAGGGCAACTGCGTTTAACTGACCTATCTCGTCACACGATCTCGCCCTTATCTTTATAGTTTTGAGGATGATTCAGTTCATGAAGTCGTCTGAACCATGACAGTCTGACTGAAGCCCATGGCTCTGTTTATCATTCATCTTATTCTCTATGGGCTACCGTCAGGTCAGGAGTAAAGAAGTAGGCTATAGTTTTCTGAATGAAACGTTTTTTGAAACTTCTTACAGCTCTTTTCTATGGCTGAATGACAATATTCACAGGTATCAGGGAAGCCCACGGGGGTGACAAAGGGGTCAGTTGTCCCAGTTCCAGGGAGAGAGAGGGGGCCCAAAATTGGGTCCCCATTGCAGTGTACAGTATGACTTGTGTGGGGGTGTGTCTGAAGCACAGATAACATACCATAAAAGTAAAGTACATAATTGATATTATATGATAAAATAAAAAAAATAATAGCATATAATAAAAGAATGTATATGATACTGAGCATATAGATTACATTTTCTATTAATATATTGTACTTCAACGTGTAGGACAACACATGAATTTTGCCCAATGGATTTTGTAGATTTTATTTTTCATGGTAATCCACACACAACCACAGCTGTGTGTGTGTGTGTGTGTGTGTGCGTGTGTGTGTGTGTGTGTGTGTGTGTGTGTGTGTGTGTGTGTGTGTGTGTGTGTGTGTGTGTGTGTGTGTGTGTGTGTGTGTGTGTGTGTGTGTGTGTGAGAGAGAGAGAGAGAGAGAGAGAGAGAGAGAGAGAGAGAGAGAGAGAGAGAGAGAGAGAGAGAGAGAGAGAGAGAGAGAGAGAGAGAAAGAGAGAGGTCTGACTTTGGCTAAATGTAGGCCCTATATAAAGCATGTGCTGTATGGAGAATATATGTGCAATGATGTGTGTAATGTCTTTGTGTTTTTCTTCTGTGTTTATGTATGCTACTGGACACTAATTTCCCTCGGGATCAATAAATGATAGCCTACTCTATACTCTGCTCTACTCTCTCCCAGGACTTGCTGCCTATAAATCGGCACAGTCTTTCTCTTGTGAGAAAGCTAATGAAATTCAGCACATTTTTAATAGTTTGTCTTTATTTGCATTGGGAGAACTTCAAACGCGCGCGCTCGTTGAGATTGCAGGTAGAAAAGCGCACTCACGACGACAGATGCGAAATCTCGAATGCTAGACCGCAGCCTAATTCTCGCGGTAAGACATACACCGAACGTGAAGAAGGACCAGTCTGCGGGTGCGGGGAACCCACGACAGTGTGCTTCATGGCGGTAACACTGGAGATTGCGGTAAAGAAAACATAAAATGCATTTTTGTTTGAGAATGGCTGCTCCCTATTTATGCCATTAATTTTATATAGGACCAAATAATACTCGACTGCAACAAACCATTAGTTTTAATGTGTTCTTGATGGTTCTAAGTGGGATATAATTTGAGGCCTATGTTGGCTAATATAACGTCAGGAATCAGGACGTAATGTTTCCTTTCCTGATTGTGAATGCAAATGTATTGTTCGAACGAGTTGCTGCTAAATGCGTGGTTGGATAAGGTAAAACGCAGTTGTTAGTGTTGTAACACAGTGTAATATTTAGCGAAATAAGGCTGGGCGATGTCACAAGTACATTTATTTATGCCCATGGCCTTTGTGGCTACTTGATGCAGGCGTTAGCTAGCTAGCATGTTCCATCTGGGTCCCTTCAATGAATCATTTGACTAGCTTGCTATTGAAGCAATGCCATTTAGCTGGAAACCGACCGCTTTTGTTACAGGCTAGTTGGCAGATAATTATGGCAATTGCCTGTAAAAGTTACACATCCTCTGTAGCAGATAGTGTATAGGCATGGACTGCAATCTTAAGTGATGAAATGTATTTTAATTTGGTAGACATTTAGCTTAGCTGACGTTATCAAGCTCACATGAGGCAACATGAACTGGTTAGCTTGATAAAACGCGCGTTTTGGCTTGGACATAGCCAACCAAATGCCTATTTTGCATTAAAGGTCGTTGACCATCTGAATCTGCAGAGAAGCGTAGGTATTAGAGGTAGAATGTCAATTAATGGCTAATTCGAACAGGGCCCCACTGAAGAAATTATTTATGAATATCTTGGTTTTGGATGTTCCTTCAGATAATTGAGAAGAACCAGTGAGCTGCCTGTTGCAAGTCACATCGCCGTTACTTGGCCTCCTGTCGCCCTGTGACTAGCGGCCTCCAAGGTACATTGCCACCACAGTACTAGTCAGCATACCTTTGGTGCTCTCTAGGGATAATCTTGCTACCGAGCTTCGTTATTCTTGGCCTTGTCCACATGAATGGTCTGCCAAATGGAAACGGCGCAGCACAGTACAGTAGCCTATATAATTTAGCTGCTACTGTGCTCTAGCTAGGATCACGATTTGCACATTCTGCAATTGCACGGCAATTGATGTCTTGTTTCTTGTTTGCCACTAATGCACTCTCACTATCTCACTCTGCTGAAAGAGCTATTGTTTACACAAACATTACAAAATATGGAGAGTGAAGCCACATTGTGTCTTCATAGTAGGTAGTATTCCATCTATCTTTACAGGAAGTCCTTACAGTCATGGTTGAGCATAATGCATTGTGGAACTGAATGGGGTCATTGCTAAGGTTTGCCTGTCTCCATCTGTAGAGAGGCAACACGCTAACGATGGAGAATGGACAGAGCACCGGCTCCAAGCTCGGGCTGCCGCCCCTCACACCAGAACAACAGGAGGCGTTGCAGAGGGTAAGAACGAGCACACACACACACACGCGCACACACTCGTGGCCTAGGCCAGTAGCCACCGGAGGACATGTCATTGCACTGGTGTTGTGTAGTTGCTGTAAAGTCAGCAATACAACATCTTAAGCCAATACAAGTTTTAAGTAATTTGCCAACGTTGATCAGTTCTGTAAAGCTAAAGCTTGCATGTAGCACACTTAAAAACATTCTAACCTTCTCATGGGGCATGCTGCACATTCTTCCAGTGAATAATCTCATTTGCCTATGAACGCAAGGCTGTAGAAGCAAATCAAGTGCTCATATATGACGTGTTTGCATAGTCTTATTCCTGCACCATTATTTTTTAAACAGAGCAGAGCACTTATGTGTTCTAAATATTGTACCCAACGTAAATGGACTTTGATATCTTTTTGCCTAATGTTCACATGGTTCTCAGTGAAACAATTTCATGACTAAACTGGTTAACTGGAATACAGACACACCCACACAGGTGTACGGGCCACCCACACTCCAGTGCTTTTACTGTGCCATGTCAATTGATGGAGACTAATCAGCCAATGATGCATGTGCCATGTCAATGGATGGAGACTAATCAGCCAATGATTTTAACTAATGGGCTGACGATGTATCATGAGGAGGGTGATAATGCTTTTTTTTTCTTCTCTCGAGTACAGCGTGTTTCAGACATTTTGTTTCATGGCTGCCTGCCTTCTGCTCTGTTCTCTCCTGTTTGCCAGGCAAAGAAATATGCCATGGAGCAGAGCATTAAGAGTGTGCTGGTGAAACAGACCATAGCCCATCAGCAGCAGCAGCTCACCAATCTGCAGGTGAGTGGAAAACGAAGGAGCGCCCGGTCCCGGACCACTCAGGGTCCACACTCAAATTATACACGTATAAATCAGCCATATTTGCGTGTGTAAATCACATGTAAGGCACCTTGTTCCCTTGGCCAGTTGCTCTGTTTTTAAAAAAAACTGAGCTTTTTTTCTGGCATGTGTGTATACACATTTAGAATACATATGTATTTTTTCTTAAAACAAGATTTTTAAGTTGTAACTAATGAAGGCAAATTAAATTTTCAGAAGTATATTTTGCTATTCTGTTGTACAATATAGAACATTTCATTGACCAATTTGTAGTTCCAGTAGTTTTAAGAAAATGACTTAACTGTTACTAGCAATTCCACATATCCCTGGCTGAGTGTTTGTAAAAAAAAATGAACACTCAGAATTGCATGGCCTCACTCACACAGTTTTTGTGCTTGTCCTGTTGTCGATGCTTCTCTTGAGGGTGTATATGTGCACACTATACATCTCTGGGCTGAGCTTTTGTGTTCTCTTTCAGCTGAGGAAGATCGCGTGCGCCGAAGAGAAATCAAAATGTCTGACTTCTCTCTTTCTCTCACTCTACCTCTTGCCTTCGCTCTTTTCCTTGTCCTCAACGGAGGAATCTACGTTTCGCGGAATGGGTTGGGTGTGGGTGGGCCGATGGTCAGCGTTTTGGGGTTTGGACTTAGCTAGTGGTTACGACCAATTAACTAATTGGAATGCGCTTACCTTGGGGTGGGGTCTGTCGTGTTTTGTTTTGATGTCTGTGTGACAAAATTACATGTGAAAGAAAAGAAAAAAAAGGCAAACAATTTTTTTTCTAACCTACTTTTCAGCACTTTTTCCATCTTTACTGTCTTTCAGATGGCAGCAGTGACAATGGGCTTTGGAGATCCCCTCTCACCTTTGCAATCGGTCAATAGAATATTAAACTATACATTTCATTTCTGTGCGCATTCCTACTGTGAGGACTGTTACCCTTCTTTACCTGGCCCATTACCGGCCTCTACCCCCAATTGTCATTGTTGTTCACATCAATGCCCCAGCATATTTCAGAAAGCAGACATGGCTTTTTGATTGTGATTTTTAAAAAATGTGGTTGATTGTTTGTTAGATGGATGAATGGATGGTAGATGGATCCTGTAGTGAGGTGAAGAGCCTTTGTAATTTTCATATAATCTCTCCCTTTCACCTACATCAGTGATTTAATTCAGTTTGTGAGAAAAGACTTAGTTTATTTAAGTGAGTACGTATATGGAGCATGAGGTGCAAGTGGATTGTTTGATGTTGAAATGGCACGGTCATCTGAATGTCCTATGCTTGTGATAAGAAAAGCAGATGTATTTCAGTGTTTCTGTCTTTCTAATTTAGAGATTGTCAGTGACCTTCACCCTACAGCACTTTATTTTGGCTGTGATACACCCCTTTAGTTGCAGACCTTTAGTTAGTCCTTTAGAGGTTTTTGTTTTGTTTTGCTACGCTCCTCCTTTTTTGCCAGCCAAACGTTGCTGTCTATGAGGTTGTCTGTGCGTGCAAGTGTGTGTGTGTATGGTGTTATCTGAGTCACTTTCTGACTGAATTGAATCAGTTACAAATCCATGTCTCCTTTGTAAATATGCTGTTGTGCAGCTGTGACCAAAACGATAAAAAACAGCCCTACTTGGCTTATATTTTTAAGAGGGATAGCAGTCGAGTTTCATAGTCTTAATCGTTCAATTTGATCAAGTTCAGGTCCCACACTCCTTTCCATGGGGAAAAAACCCGTTGGTCGATTTGCAGTAAAACAAATATTTAGACATGATCATTTTTTGTTTGAGGCGTTAACCGAAAAAACCTCAAAACCCCACCTCTTTCAAAGGTGATTATCTAATAGATTATGTATGTTGGCCTTGAAAGTCTACTTCGATCAATCCCACTACTTTTGTCATGACGTACGACGTCATCACAGCCTCGTACCAAAGTTGTGAATGTGTTAACGTTTACCTGCCTCTCTGGATGACAGGTCAGTTGCACCAGTAAAACAGTGGTGTGTTGTTGTCCCCCCTTGCTGAAATCAAGCCATCTTAAGTAGGCATGGGAGAAGTTTTCAGGGTTTCAGTTTTGATTTGGTAACATTCAAGGTTATGGCATGGTAAATGCCATTCCCGCATACCCTCAAGGGCCAATCCAACTTTTATCTTATTCGGTTTTAAATGTTCATGTCCAAATGACATTGAATAGGATCTACTTTTTTAGTGACAAAGATGATCACTTTGGCTTTCAAAAGCATAGGCAGTTTCCATGCACCCCCCCATGCATTAGCCAAATTGACTTGGTTTGACTTGTTCTTGTTTGGTTTACTTTTTTACATGTGAGTATGTGTGCGTGTGTGTGTTTTGTAGTGGTTCTTGCCTTTTTGCATTTCTCCAACTGAGCGCCACTGGAGGTTAACACCTGCTCCCTCTCTCTCTCTCCCCTTGCCTGCTGGTAGGTGGCAGCACAGCGGCAGCGGGCCCTGGCCATCATGTGTCGCGTCTACGTGGGCTCCATCTACTATGAGCTTGGCGAGGACACCATCCGGCAAGCCTTCGCGCCCTTCGGGCCCATCAAGAGCATCGACATGTCCTGGGACTCGGTCACCATGAAACACAAGGTTGGACATCTGCATCCATATCTTCCCATGGGTGATGTGGAGGGGCATATTTCTTTCTTTTTTGAAGTGTTTTTCTGGTCTCTCTGCCTTTATTACGATAGGATAGTGACGTAACAGGAAAATAGCGGCCGGGGAGGGAGTAGGGAGGGAGTGTTCGGCAAATGACCTAGGGCCAGAATTGGACCCGTGTCGCCGGTGTAGCAGTCAAGTTCCCAGCCGATTGAGCCATGGCTGGGCAGAGGGCATATTTCTTATGTAATTTTACTTTTTTTTTTTTGCAATAACCATCTTAGTTGTTTGGCATGTTTTTCTGCTAAGTGTACTGAATAATACATTATCTGTGTACTTAATTGATGTACCTAAGACGGTTGTCTAATATTTGATTCATTTTATGTTCGTTGTGTGTCCCAGGGCTTTGCCTTTGTGGAGTACGAGATCCCGGAGGCAGCTCAGCTCGCTCTGGAGCAGATGAACTCAGTCATGCTGGGGGGCCGCAATATCAAGGTTAGTCTGTCCCCCACCCCTCCCCTTTCTCCCTCCATGACCCCTCCATCCCATCTCTTGACATCTTCCTGTTCTGCCTCTGTCCCTCCATCCCAATATGGATCCCTGCGGTTGGCCTCACAGGTGTCTGTCTGGACCTTCGGAGGAGTCCCATACATATCTTTTCTAACACTTTTGCTTTCTTTTCACACTCCTCACAGATGGCAAAGAAAGACTGATGAAGTTTGGTTTCCATTGAGTGTTTCATTTTTCTTTGTCTGGTGTTGTTTTATTAACCTGTCCTGTTCTCTTTTTTCCCCCATGTTTGTCAAGGGGAGGGTTTTGGGCAGTAAAATTGTTTCATCCACTAGCATAATGTTTCTAACTTTTAACTTGCCTATAATCAGAACAACCGAAGCTAAAGTAGACACGCACTAATGTGGATATAGTCACAGTATTTTACCCTATCTCTCAACTCTCCTCTCTCTGCTCTTCCTGTCCATAACCTCACTCTAATCTTTATAGTACGCAGTTAGTAGTAGTAGTGTTGTTGTTGTTGTTGTGATGCCATGACCCAGGTTGTTTTTAAGAGGCGCAGGTTCTCCAGGGAGCCCCGTGCTGCTCTTTTGTCTGTGGTGTCCTAATGATGGGCTGCGCCTGGTTGGTGTTGCTTGGCCGCCCTCCCTGCAGCACACACCCAGTACACGCCACAGTGTACAGCACACTCACAACTCCCCCAACACACACACACACGCCACCTCTTCGTGCGCACACACGCATACATACACCCATACGAGCCATGTCTGCCAGTGTAGTTGTTCTTTCCTTCTGGATTCCTTCGTAGTAATAGTTCCGTCGGGATTAATGATGTATCTCCCTGCTCTACGCTTGTTAAGATTTAACCCATCGCTATGGTAAAGGATGACTGGTATAGTTGTGACACTTTGTTCTCCTTAAGGAGCTATTGCTTTCTGCCAGATATTGCGTAACGGGCTTATCTGAGTATATGTCGTCATGATAGGACAGACTGCCAATGCGGTCATAAAAGATATGATTGCTGAGTCATTTGTGCTGCACTGCACTGCAGGTTGACCCTTGAGTGGTGCCCACGGTCCACTAGCAGTAACAAGTTTTAAATCCGGAGGCAGACATGGTCATCTTCACTATCTCTCTCACTCGTACTGACACACTACTCCTATCGTGTCCACGTTCATAGATGCACACGTACACACGCACACACCTACACATGCACACACCTACACTTGCGTCCATACTCATACCTTTATGTATACAGGCTTACTTTCTGTTGCGCACACACACACACATTAGCACTCGCACACATTCTACTCCCACCGGTTCGCGTCCTCTCTCCTACCGTGTCAACGCTCGCACACGCACGCACACATGCACACACTTACTCGTCCACCGCACTCCTACATACGCAGACGCAGTTTGCGTCCACTCGTGCACGGCACGCCTCGCCACACCCACGACGTCACACCACGTCCCCACTCAGTTGGCCCCTGTGCTAGTATGTGTGCTGTAGGTGGGGCGGCCAAGTAACATCGGCCAGGCGCAGCCCATCATTGACCAGCTGGCAGAGGAGGCACGCGCCTACAATCGCATCTACGTGGCGTCCGTACACCCGGACCTGTCGGACGACGACATCAAGAGCGTTTTCGAGGCCTTCGGCAAAATCAAGGGATGCACGTTGGCGCGGGACCCCAACACCGGCCGCCATAAGAGCTACGGCTTCATCGGTGAGCTGGCAGGCAGGCAGGGTGGCAGGCTCACAGGCAGGACAGGGCCAGCACGCATTCCTCACTTTGGCCTAGTGGTTAGGGTCTTCGTCTTGAGATGGGATGGTAGCAGGTTCTCGTATGATTTGGATATCACATTTGAAGTAAACGGAAAAGTGCAACTTATTGTATTATTTGCTATTTTAAAAAAAACGCACTGATGCTTTGGTCAATCAGACCCTCATGAGAGTAAAGCTTTGCTGGAATGTCTGACTGAATAAAATGTCAGTTTTTAAATAATATAGATAAATAAGTAGCTGCGTTGTGCTTTTCAGTTCATTCCGAATGAATCATTTCGAATCTAGAGTGCAGTCATTAGTGAAATTGGTATCAGAAACTAATGTATATAATTATTGGAATTGGTTTTCACAAATATTTGTTTTCCTTTTCTTTTTTTAAATATTTGCTTACAGAATTGGAGGCAGTGAGCTGTTGAAGTTTTGCTATCGAGATCCTTCCTTGTCTTTACTTGACTTTACAGCGGTATGCTGTATGTACCACATCCGACCAATAACACACACATTAGGTGCCCAAATCTGAAGATGTAAACGTAGACATCATGACAGTTGAAAATTGTGCTGTGTGCTAGTATGGCTATTACCGGTACTATTCATATGAAGACATGTCATGATATAATGAATTGTAGGGAAACTGCACTGACATCAGAATTTTTCGGAAAGACCAGGCAGACGAGCTTTATCAGAGAATGGGAATTGGAGACAAATTGAGACTTTTTTTTTTACACACAAAAATATCAAAGCACATATGGAAGACTGGTGGGCACAACAGTAAGTTGGGGACTAACACTTGTCTGTAAGGGTGTGTATTATGTAATTGAGTTTCATATTTTAAACAATCTAATAAGGTGTTAAGCATTTCTATTAGAAAACAATATTGATGTCACGCTGGCACCGTCACAAATTGTGATTTGTTATTTGCTTTTTTAATCTGAAAGTCAAGACACATTGGAAGAGTGAAATGGCCGTCTCGTTGTAGTAGCTGTTAGTATTACAATACAAGCACTAACATTTTGTTCTGTCGTTTTAGCCCTTGCATGCAGTTGTCTGTTGTCTCTCAACCCCCTTCCCCCATCCCTCCCTCCCTTTGTGTCTTGCCATGCCACAACTCCTCCAGAGTATGATAAACCCCAGTCGTCCCTGGATGCCGTGTCGTCCATGAACCTGTTTGACCTGGGCGGGCAGTACCTGCGGGTGGGCAAAGCTGTGACGCCGCCCATGCCCCTCCTGACGCCCACCACCCCCGGAGGCCTGCCCCCCGCAGCCGCAGTTGCTGCCGCCGCCGCCACCGCCAAGATCACGGCTCAGGTGAGTCATCACCTACGGGACGCCACCTGCAGATATGGGGCACCTAAGTCACGCCATCTATTTCCTGGTTCATGGGGCAATAAGTTGCAAAAAAATTGAATGGAAGTGAACGAGGCGAGTCGTGGTGGATTTGTGGTGCATGGGTTGAGGTCCAAGGTTTGGATTGGTGTCGAAAAACCACTCATTTCAAGCCCAGTAATTATTTTTTGACTCCCCATGAACCAGGAAGTAGAGGGCGTGACTAAGGTGCCCCATTTATAAAATACGTATTGAAGTACTCCGTAGATATGAACCGTAGATTCTGCTTTGACCACGGCTTTGTATTGGAACGAACGGCTCAGGTATAAAGATCACAGTGCAGGTGAGTCATCGTCTACAAGGTGTTACTTCAGTAACACATTCGGAATGATTCTCATGCTCACAAGACATGAAAAATAAATGAAAGTTAAATTATGTAAAATGAGAGAGCCTGTTATGATCGAACTTCAATTCATATTGCAATTCATTTCCACAAATCCCACCTGATATTTGTGAGGGAACATTGCAGCTTCATGGAGAGCTCTCTGGGTGGGAAAGCAGGAGAACTATCAACTTCAATGTCCATCTATTGATGTTGTCACTGACAAAGAGTTGTGTCCCTATGCAGTTTTGCCTATGCAGTCGGGCTCCAGATAGGAAACGGTTAAATACTTAATACTTAGGTTAACCTGTTCATTTCACATGTTCTCTTTGAGGTCTTATGTTGCATGCATCAGTGTCCTTTAAGAAATGTCTTGGGCAAAAAAATTAAAAACTCAGACTTGAGTCCATCTTGATGCATGTTGTTATTGTGAAAGACACAACAAAACCACAGTAACCAAAAAAAAAATATGTCTGTAGCGAGTAGCAAACCAAAATATTGACACTGTACAGTGCTGCACAGCGATGGCGCCACATGACGGCCACAGGACTGTGCTTGTGTATCCACAAGTGAATTCAGTTTGTGTGGTTTGCCCTAGGAGGCCGTGGCTGGCTCCCTAGCCAGCCCAGCTCAGATTCTTGGCCAGCAGATGGGACTCCCGCAGGCTGTACTGGCAGCCCAGGCCCCTGGACTCATCACAGGTCTGTACCTGGAGTGGACCCTCCTTTCTTTTCTTATTCTGCTTTCAATTTTTTTTTTTTAGACAAAAAAAGCTCCCGCACACTGAGTTTTTACCTTCGGTCTATCCATTTGGAATTGCTTGAGGAAGGTCATTAGACCGAAATGTTGCAAGTAAAAACTCTGCAAATGTGAACAGTGTGCGGGAGCATTTTTGTCTCTACGTTGGTGACCCAATGGTTCCACTCTTACGCACCTGGCAAAAGGAGGTGTGCAAGAATTCTAAAAATAGTAGTATTATTTTTTTAAATTGTAATTGCATGGTAATGTATGAGAACACATTTTAAAATTTGCCTCCCTTATCTCTTACTTTCACATGAAATGATGTAATGGAATGCCTATTATTACTTTAAAGTGATACTGTCCCATTTTTGGAAATAAGCTTATTTTACACCTCTCCTTGAGTTAAATGATCGGGCTGGCGGCTAGCTGGTTTCATAGGACTCAATGTTAACTGCTATCTTGGAGGTAAAATTTGCACGGCCATACTCGGAGAACGGCAGTAAGTACAGGAGAAAGGTAAATCTCAGTAATTTATCTCAAGGGGAGGTTTAATATGAGCTTATTTCCAAAAATGGGACAATATCATTTAAAGGTGCATTTCATTTGTTACTTGTTTGTTTTGCAGTGGATTTAATAGTTTCTGATTTGCTTATTTATCTTCCTATAATGTGTTGGTAGTTTATTTTTGAAATGACTGAGCAGAAACCTACATCTACAAGGTACCCACTGAATAAGACAAACATTCCTCATGTTTGATGAATGCCTTTATGACCATCATCCCTTTCCCCACCAGGAGTTTAGTGACTCTGCTCAATGAGGAATATTCCGAATGTTTATGTTATTTGCCTTTATGCAACCATCATTCCCTCCCCCATCAGCAACAAGTATACAGCACCAGTATAATGTTAAGAATTCATCAAATGATGCTGCTCAATCAAGAACGTGTCTACTACTATCTCTCCATATAAGTACCTCTATGTAACCCTGGTCCCCTACCTGCACCCCCACCTCCCCATCAGGAGTGACCCCGGCACGGCCAGCCCTGCCCGTGGTGCCCCAGGTGGGGCTGGTGAACCCGGTGCTGGCAACGCCACCCGTCACGGCAGCAGCGGTCACCGCAGCGGCAGCAGTAGCCGCGGCGACGGCGGCCAACCTGCCGGCTAGCCTTGAGGCCAAGAAGGAGGCGGATGACGCACGTGCTGGCGGCGACCAGGAGGACCAATCGGAGCAGGAAAGGGCCAACCAGGAGAATCTGGCCGACCAGGAGCACCTCAGCATCTCGGGAAGCACGGCGCGACACATGGTCATGCAGAAGCTGCTTCGCAAGCAGGAGGTGAGATGGTGCCGTGAGGGGATTTTTAAAAAAATATTCTTTTTATTTTTATGTTGCCTTATTTTGCTGAAACTGTTCAAAACTGGCAACTGGTTAAGAGGTGTTGGTGGCAAATTTATTTTGAAATAGTAGTGTCAGAGGGAAGGTGTTATTCTGCTGGTAGCAAGCAAAAAAACAATATCCAGGAGATGGTTAAAGCCAAACCCTCCTACAATAGGAGAGTGGTTGGATGTAATTCATGATGTGTATATACACCGCATTTCACATTATTACGCAAATGACATTTTTTGCCGTTTTCCTAAATAATCAATAGAAATGACAGTCGTCATAATTTTCAATTAATCGGCCATTAGAGTACAATTCAAAAGTTTTTGAATTAACCTTCCAATGATAATGGTATTTTAAAAAATAACAAAAAACTTAAAATGCCCAAAATGCTCTGTTCCAAATTATTACGCAAAACAGTTTTGTAGTGTTGTAATACAAATTTCTTTCTTTTTTTCCCATTTACATCAAAACAGTTGGCATTTGGTACCTTCTAAATTACATTTCGATGTTCAAAACTTGGTCATAAGCTGTAACTGGAATGCTGCGTTTAACATTGAAGTCAATGGCAGGGCATTGCATGGGAGTTATGGAAGCCTAGATATCCTTGATGCTTTGCTCTCAGCTGTTTTTGTTTGTTTGGTCTGGTGACCCACACTTCACTCTTCAATATACCCGTAGATTTCCATGCCACGTGTAGGTGCTTTGGAGGTGATGACATTCTAACTCACCAGACATAGCATCCCATTCATTTTCAATGGGGTTTTATGTCTGGTGCGTTAGAATGTCATTTGCATAATAATGTGGAATGCGGTGTACAAAGTTAGGAGACTACCAGGATCTGGCAAAGATGGACTGGATATGTTAAACAAGCGAATTTAAGATCAGATTTTGCTTGAGGCACCGTTTTGTAATATATACTACGGTATGTATACATGTCTTTTATTTCATGTTGTCATTTCTTTTTCTTAAGCATTACAGTGAAACTCCCCTTAATGTTCATTTCGTGTTCTGTTTTCTCATTGTAATTGGAAAACAAAAAAATGTGTTGGAAAAAGTGGCTTAGATAAACAATTTTGAGAAGACTATGGGTGGATATTCTCTAGGGATTCCTGTGCCATAAACAATCCTATATTGGGAGGGAAAGTGGAAAACAGCGATCCTAGCGGTTACGTTCCAAACACCAGGGTGATCCTATTGAAACTCCCATAGACAAGTTTTTAAAAAAATCCCACAAAGATATGACTTGGAACTATAACACCAGACACATTTTTCAGCGTACACAATAGCATGAACTACTACCTGTGAAAATCTCAAGTCATTTTTTGCCATTTTAAGAAAAATAGAAATTGTGCCAATCTGGTCGGAAAAGGACTACAGCTCCCAGCATGCTGTGCTTCGCGCCTCGTTGACAACACAGAGAAACAAATGAACGCGAACGAACGCAAGTTCTTCGCATATCTTCACATTCTTGTAATCCTATGAGTTCCACATTGTCTTCTTATAACACATATATACACGCGATCATTTTGGTATGGTTTTAAATTCTCTAGTAGATATGATGGCTTCTGTGGTGACGAGTAACCACCTCTCTGGCTCATGTTTGGCTATGCTAATTTGGCTATGCTAATTACATGGAGTAAACAAGCCACACATGCCAGTCAGTGTAGTTCTGTATTAGCTTTTTAAAGAATATTAAAATCAGCTCAGATCAGTGAAAAACCAAACATTTTACCACCTGGTTCGATAAAACGGGCCAACATGCCCATAATATGACTGCCACTACTTCTACTTCGTCGTCAGGGCCGAGATGTAATTTTTCAAAGAAAAAAAACATTCATTTGTTGCAGGGGGTTGGAACGTTGCCAGCAGGGGGCGATGAGATTACTTTCCCTCCCTATACTTGTTTTAGTAACCAGTCGTGGATTTGGAAAGGAAAGTGACTCTATAAACACTGAAAGGAGAAAAGCATGAATAATATCCTGTGATGTATGTATCTGTTAAGCCTTAACAAAGAAGAAAAAAGAAAAAAAAAGAGGGAAGGTGGCAGGTCGTATTTTGAAATGAGTGTCAGTAAAAAAACAAACATTTGTAAAACAAGTTATCAGCATTATGACCACCAGATCATCCAGAGAAAAAAATATGCAGAATGGTTCACAAAAAAGATTTCCCTATTAAGTCTTCGTACACCATTACTGATGTCTGACTGCATCATTGCAATCTCTGCTCTCCTGCAGTCGAGCGTCATGGTCCTGTGGAACGCTATTTTGCTGTGTGCCATAGTTGAGCCTCAACCTCAAATGACTGTAGTCTGTGTTCCAGTTCCAGTTATTGTTTAGTTAGTTATAGTACGTACTACGTTGAGACACCCCTCCCCCTCCCTCTCCCTCTACCTCTCCCTCTTATAAGCACTTGCTTCGTCTGTTCAGTGGCCGGGTGAGTTGTCGCTGAAGGGAATATCATAACCATTTCTGTTGGGTGAGGTGGCAGTGCCTTGTACTGAATTAATCATTTAGTAAGTAAATTACTGGATTGGAACACTTGCTTAGAAAATTCAGTAGAAATGCTATATTATGTACATATTTTCAATAACTGATTATGTACGTATTTCCAATGATTTCAATGAATGAAAACTAAGAACAAATTGAAAAATGTCCTTAAAAAAAAGAAATAAGAAAAAGTTGACAATGCCCTGACCATGTTTTATTGTGCCATCTCCTCCTGCAGTCCAGCGTGATGGTGCTGCGGAACATGGTGGGCCCCGAGGACATCGACGACGACCTGGAGGGCGAGGTGACGGAAGAATGCGGCAAGTTCGGCGCCGTGAACCGGGTCATCATCTACCAGGAGCGGCAAGGCGAGGAGGATGACGCTGAGATCATCGTCAAGATCTTTGTGGAGTTCTCGGAAGCGTCGGAAATGAACAAGGCCATCCAAGCCCTTAACAACCGTTGGTTCGCTGGCCGCAAAGTCATCGCGGAGGTGTACGATCAGGAGCGGTTCAATAACAGTGACCTTTCAGCATAATAAAACAAATAAAAAAAAACTCTCATAGGAAAACACAACAGATGACAAGACGCATACACAAACACACAGACGATGGCCGCCGACAGCCCCAAAACTTCCTATTACCCATCATCCTCCTCTTTCCAAGATGGCCGTTGCTCAAACTCGCTCAGCCGACATCACTGCTGCTAGAGATTTGAGCCTCTTTTAAACGTGTAATTATTTTTTTATTGATGTTAATATTATTAATCCCTTTCACCGGGATTGGCAAAGAAAAGAATACGTGCGCCTCATGGATTTTTTTTCTTGTAATGGTCACGTACCGTGAAGGTTTTTTTCTTTTTTTGTTTTTTGTTTTTTTATGTTCCAGGGTTTTTTCTAATTGAAAGTTGGTTTGCTCTCCCCCCTTTCACTTCCTGTCTATTTTTTAATTTTGCTTTTGTTTCATGAATGCCAGCATTTTTACCCACTAGCATTGTGTTTAGAGCTCAGCACACCATGTACTGAGTACTTAGAACTATTCGTTCAAGGTTTCCCAAAACAATAAATTCTCAACTGTGTAAATATTCTTTTGTGTGGTTTTATCATGCTTTGGGGGTGTGGCATGAGGAACCAATAACAAGATGACCTTACTATTGTCTCTTTTCCACGATTGTTTTGTGTATTCAGCCTGATATAAAGCTCTTGGTCCGGGCACACAGGTAGCCTATACCATGAATTATTCCTGTATCTGCAGACGGTCAGTTTAGATCCCTGATATCTTGCATTCATACAGTAGCCTAAATATGCCAGTGTCCCCAAATGACCCTGTAAATGATGGGATAGGTTTGACCAGGGCTCTAAAGTATCACCAGCCTACCGGCAAATGCTGATAACATTTCATGTTGGCTAGTAGAAAAGAACAATACTAGCCACTTTGACCCATTAGTGAGTGTGTTTAGCTAGTAAGATTTCATCTACTAGCTATTTTGGCTGGTAGTGAAAAATGTTAATTTAGGGCCCTGGGTTTGACACAGAAAGGGTCACTTGTTCCATGTTTGAGATTAGAAGTTGAACGTGTAAGCTACTGACTGACAAGCCTATTTATGAAGACATGTTTAAAACCCAAATGCATCCAGGTTTTGGAAAGGTAATTTGCGTGAACAAATATTTTCTCAAGAAATGTTTGACGTTACATGGGTAATTTGTACCTGGCTGACCCTTACTGCATCGAAAGTTTGCTTAATGTCACCTGAACCTGGGCAGTCATGGGTGAGCGGTTAGGGCGTCCGACTTGCATCCCAGAGGTTCGACTCCCGACCCGCCAGGTTGGTGAGGGGAGTAATCAACTAGTGCTCTCCCCCATCCTCCTCCATGACTGAGGTACCCTGAGCATGGTACCGTCCCACCACACTGCTCCCCATGGGGCGCCACTTGGGGCTGCCCCCTTGCACGGGTGAGGCATAAATGCAATTTCGTTGTGTGCAGTGTTCACTTGTGTGCTGTGGAGTGCTGTGTCACAATGACAATGGGAGTTGGAGTTTCCCAATGGGCTTTCACTTCACTTTCTGAACCTGAAGGACTAGTACAGGCTACATCGGGGATGGGCAACTTTCTTGATAATTCTTGATAATTTAACATCAACACCATCAGAGGACCACATGACCACACATTTCAACTACGAGAGAATCTGCAAAATGATGAATAATGTATCTTCATGCCGTATGTTAATTAAACCATGGCTTTTTGTCATGACTTTGATTAACAAGCAAGACAAAGTGTTTGGTTTTGAAGAAAGAGCCAAATACTCACTTTAGTGTAATGAGATGGCACAAAATAATATTGTGTTCATTTACAGTCCAGTGAGTGAGGAGGAGGGGGCCGCACGTGGCCCTGTCTTCCAGTTTCCCATCTCTGCATCCCAAAAGGGGCAAGTGCAGATCCACCTTCTTTGATGGAGCATTGGTCAAAATGTCACTGAGGTCACTTCCTGCCGCAAGAAGAACACATCAAACTTGACTGGCGCGAAATGCTGTGCTAGCTAGAGATGACAGTGACAATTTATTTTGGATGGTTTTAAAATAATTAAGCCTTAATACATCGCTCGCCATGTCAACAGTTTATCGACGTGTGTTTAGCGACATTTTTACTTATAATGTCATACCATAAGAAAAGGGCAAGCGAGTCGTTAAGTAGCTCGTCACCACAGCGCGAGCTTTTTTTTGCATTGTTAGCTAACTTGCAAGTCAGTCGCGCGGAGGGGGAGCAGTGGATCATCAACGTCAAACCATAACAAATGTTCATATATACCTACTTGCCTAAACATCCGTAAGTCCAATTTTAATATTTCTACAAAGTTAACACTACTACTTGTACTGCACTGATCGTAGTGGCAGCACATCAACAGAGCATTTGATAACACTTGCAGCAAGCTAGCACATCCACAAGCTAAATAATGAGTGAGTTGAAAAACATCGGTTAAATAATTTCTGAAATGTTCAGAGCTAACGTAGTATAACTTTAGTTGGTAGGAAAAGATCGCAAAGTATGTTCCCCTCACACAGTCAACCACTAACACAGAGCGAGTCTTGATGAGTTTGCTAACGGTAGGGCCCATTCTACCAAGACAGAAATGTTGACAGTGGTGGTGCTGGTCAGGAAGAAAAACACTGACTTCTGTGGATACTCCTGTTTCATTTCAGTGAAAGATGTCGCCATCTAAAAATGACAGCTACATTGTGAAGTTCGTGGAACGCAATGGGCAGAAAAGCGAGCTTTCAACTCAAGCTTACGAGGTAAAGACTCTATTCGATTTGTTTAAAGTTAACAACAGTGTGATGTTTCAGCTTGATCTACGCTTGTTTGCTTGTTACGATTTCTGTTGTTTGAATGTTTTGTCTGTTTACAGGCCATTGTAGAGCTCCAGTCAGAGAAGTATGTTCACGTCGTAGATGAAGAAACAGCACTACAACTGGAACAAAATGACAGATCTCTGTTTGTCTTTAGCGACTTTACCAGCGATGCATTTGACCACTGCAGGCAGGTGCGTGTCCAGTGCCAACACTCAAATGTCTGCACAGGCCCTACTACATTTTGAAAATATCTTCCTAGATGGGCTCACTGCTTTGTGTATTCCCTCTATTCCCACTTTTGTTCACAGTCGGTCATGAGGCCATGTTTTATTGTTTATGATGGTAGACCGAAAATGTCTGTGTGTGTCCCCTACTCCCAGTTGGGTTGCAGAATTGTCAGTCCCCTGGTTGTCTTGCATTGTCTGCAACAGCAGCGTTGTGTCCCCAAAGCGGAGAAGCCAGTTTACAGCATGGCAATGGCTGATGTCACAATCTCCTGCACAAGCTTGGACAAAGAAACTCGAGTAAGCTGCAGACCTTCTCACTGCTCCTTTTGACCATCTCTACATTCTCACTGTGTACTTCAGTATTATTTATTACTTCATCACTTTACTGGTATTGGACCATCTCTGTTACTTGTCCTGTCTTGCACTTGATGTCAGTCTGTAAATGTCAGTCCTGTGTATGTCTATGTCCTTCATGGTATAGAGAGAAAATATAATTTCAATTTCCTTGTATGACTTGTGCATATGAAGAAACTGACAATAAAAGCTGACTTGACTTGACATGACTTGACTACTGATGAAGCTGAACAAGTATCTTCTACGGTAGTTGTGTGTTTAGATTCTCTGGCCCCAAATGTGGAGAGGAAAGTTGGAAAAGATGTCAGAAAAACACGTCATATAACACCTGAACACTGCTGTATGTTAACGACGTGATGTTTGCGTTTTCTTCCCCCAGACCGATGTGATGGATTTAGTTGAGCTGATGGGCGGTCGGGTGTACCGAGACCTCAACGTGTCCGTGACCCACCTGGTGGCAGGTGAGGTGGGGAGCAGGAAGTACCTGGTGGCTGCCAGTCTGGGGAGGCCCATACTGCTGCCCTCCTGGGTCAAGGCATGCTGGGAGAAATGCCAGGACAGGTGAGTGTAACGGATGTCACCTAGCAGAAGTCGGCATAGACTGTTGGTAAACCTCCGTCCTGAAGACCCATACCGTATCGGTAGTGCTGAGCTAACGGGTCTGGACCTGTAGCTCAGTGGGATCGTGCCTGAACTGGAGCGTTGAGGGGTAGGTGGTAGGCAGGGTCGGATTAACGCATAGGCTAGATATGGCTGCAGCCTAGGGGCCCCCACCTGCCAGGGGGCCCCTGATTGGCCAGACGTGGGAAAAAATGCAGAATTTTGACCCAATGCAACATTGAAACATGTATCTATTGTGTTCAGTACAGTTGGTAGACAAGTTGCCCTCAATTCCTAGCTTGTAATTATGACATTGTCTATGTAATTTTCATGCAAAAACTGCCTTACAGGGGGCCCTACAACAACCAGTAGCCTAGGGGCCCCGGAAAATGTTAATCTGACCCTGGTGGTAGGTTTGAGCCCAGAGTGGAAAACTAGCGCAGATCATTGCAGTTATATGAGTCCTTAGAGCAGATAAATGCTGTATGTTGTTGCACTGATTTTTAGTTAGGTGCCGTGATTTACACAATTGTGTTGGCCTGTCGTTCGGTCCTTCAGACATCATAGGTTCAAGTCAGAACACTGACAAGTGGAAGGTATGAATACGATACTGATGTACCCTGTGAACGTTCCCCACACACACATTGCTGCCAGCCCCCCTGCTTACATGTGTGTTTGGTGTATACAATATCCATCTTACTTCTCTGCAATACTTAATATTGATGGTGGTGGAAAATGTTCCTTTTAGAGAGCAATGTTTGTTGTGAATGGGTAGCACTTTTTATTACAGTGAACATCAAATTTCAAAGAATGTTTGTTTGCTATGTTCATTAATGCTTTTCATCCCTTTTACAGTTTTCACTGTTTTTAAATGTGCTTTACAAATCAAACTGGCTATTAAACGATTGGAAGGTATTTGGGAGGTTAATAAAACCATCTCTCTCTTCCCCCCTCCGTCCTCAGTCTGTTCCAGCATTCGGATCTGAGTGTGGAGGATTACCGGTGCCCCGTGCTGCAGGGCTGCACGGTGTGTGTGACGGGGCTGTCCAGCGTGGAGAGGAAGGAGGTGCAGCGCATCTGTGAGCAGCACGGCGGCCGCTACACAGGGCAGCTGCGCATGAACGAGTGCACGCACCTCATCGTCAACGAGCCCTCAGGTAACATGATGTCATTACATTACATTGCATTACACTTAGCTGACGTTTTTTTATCCAAAGGGACTTGCAGTTCTCAGGGTATTGGTTAGTCTCTGGAGTCTGGACTAATGTGGGTTTAGATACCTTGCTCAAGGGTACTTCAGCCATAGATGAGGGTGTAGGAGATTTTTCGAATCTGCATCCCTCCGATACCAAGATCAACTCCCTATCCATGTGGCCACATGGGGTTACCACACCATCGCCATTAATATCTCTCAGCCGCAAGCAGTGGCAGGGGCTAAATGTGGTAGTGACGTGGCACAAAGTAGAATTTTGGTGATTTCCGTTTTGTGACAGTTCAATGGTCTACTGATTGTGCTCGCAAATTAAATTGATGGAAATTTGCTTCTCATATTCACAAGGTCCTCATTACATAGTTTCGCCTGTTTTCGCTTGCCTTTCAGCTTGCTAGATTTCACCACATTTGCTCACCACCCACGAGATTGAATAGAACTCTAAACTTTTGTGCTCACTTGCATCTATTACCACCTTAAAGGAATGGTAAAATCACAGTGCAGACAATATCAAAATGATATCACTCAACATATTGTTATAATCCAACATAGTTCATACTTCAACATCGCTCTTTTTCTCATTTGGTCTTCACCCCAATAGGCCAAAAGTATGAGTCTGCACGGCAGTGGAATGTCTACTGCGTGTCCATCCACTGGCTGTTTGACAGCGTGGAGAAGGGCTTCTGCCAGGACGAGAGCCTGTACCGAGTGGAGAGGGGGGCGGGGAAGCCCACCCGCCCCAACACCTCCACCCCCACTGGCTCGGGTAAGAGCGAACCACGAGGTGAGCAGCAGAATGTTGAAACTAGGATTCTCTCCCCCTCACTCTTCTAAACCCATAATTACACCATGGCTGGAGATGCTCACCGTTTTGGTGTGTTTTTTCAAAATGCATGACTACCATGCCCAAGTAATTTAGTCAAAAATAATTTGCCATTATTTGTGGTGCAAATGAAAAGTGATGTTTCAGTAATGGACTGTATATAGTAATATTTATTCATAATTTTATTTGACTAGGGGTATATTCATAAACTCTATGTTAATTGCTCAGATCAGTTGCTAAATCAATAAGCCTTTTTTCCCCAATTTCAGATGGGGCATCATTGTTGGGCCTGAGCCATATTGGCAACACCAGCATGACTGTGAATGACACAGCCCTCACTACAGCGTCGGGCAGTCGCCTGGAGGTCTCGGACCCTATAGACGCCTTTGACATCACAGTTTGTCAAGACGACGACCTGCTTGATGGCTGTAAGGTAAGAATGACAAATAACCACTACTGTGGTGATAACCCATTTAATCCCTGAACAACCGCAACATACAGTTACATCTATGCCACCATGTCAAATAGAAAACCAACGTCTACTGTATGTCTGCCAACGTAGTTTTGTATAAAAGCATCTGATAAGTATCATGATTGATAGTTGGTGATTATGATTAATCTGATTACTGTATTAGTAATTAGTCTCCTTTTGTTATTTGCTGTAGGGATGCACCGATACACATATTTTCACTTCCGATCCGATCTCAAAAACTAAATTTGGATATCTACCGATACTATTCTGATACCTCTGGTAACAGTCTTGTTCTTTCAAATTATACCAGCACGTTTTTTGATGAGCTGTGATTTTCTCCCTAATCTCAATTTTTCTGAAGAAAGGAAACTTTTTCTTTTCAATAATATGTTTCATAATTTATAGTTTATATGTCCCTTAATACTCTATCCAATTAAGTTTTAAAAAGCAGCATCATTGCTTAAAATACCCTAAAATCTCCACCAGCGGGCAGAAATGCTGTTCAGTGCCTGTAGTGAGAGTAGAAGGGCTACTATACTTGTATAAGCAGCTGTTTTGGGCTTGTTTCCAGGATGGCCCAAAACAGCTTATTTATCGTTCTACACCTGGCAACACTGATTAGTAGGTCCGTTGAGCTTGACTCTGGCGAGTAAACCGTGGAACAGAAGCAAAGGACTGAAGATCCACGGAACACAAACAGATTTACTTGACATTGTGTGAATGTTTTCATTGATTTAAAGGCCAAATGCAATGTGGAAGGCATTTTGTCTGTAGTGTGTGTCATATATGAACCTGTATTTCGATCCTATCATTTCAAACATGTAGCATACCAGTAGCAATGTATCTTGTCTGCCCATTAGGCTAGCTCTATAATGCGTTTGTAAGCTAGCTCTACTTCTATCGTTTGGCCAAACACTGCAGCCTTCACAGCATGCAGCTGCACACAGTTGAGATGGTAATTAAATACAATAAAATTTGAAAACTATTCTAGCATACTGTATTAAAATAGCACCACATAATTGCTTTTTATTTAACTTTGTGGAATCAAAGGTATTTGAAATGTTCACCATGATTCATCCATGACATGTGGGTTCATCATGTTTCACTCTCACTAGCCTCTTTAGCGCTATTAACCAATTATTTTTATTAGTTCAATCAACTTCTTACATTGTATGGAAAAACAACAATTCATTCCACATCTTGCAGTAGCAAAGCGGTATGCGGGGAAACGTGCTATGGAAATCTTTTCAGGAGAATGTGTGCATCGGAAATCTTAACAGTGGATCGGAAAATTCTGATATGTGAATTATGTTGATATCGGACCCCGATCCCGATTCTGGATTGGATCGGTCCCATCTCTAATTCGCTGTCTCCCCCCTTCTTAGCTGTACCTGTGTGGGCTGACTGGTAAGCGTCTGGAGAAGCTTCGGCGCCTGGTGAACTCTGCGGGAGGCCTGCGCTTCAACCAGCCCAGCGAGGAGCTCACGCATGTCGTCATGGCAGACCTCGACCCCGACATCAAGAACTTCCTCAGCAAAGCAACTCACAGGTCTGATTGGCTAGAATAGCAACTGTGATGTAGCCAGACAGACAGATGAGTTGGATAGACTTTGTAATTGCCTCATCCGCTTCAGCAAAACCCCTCTGGTTTGAATTGAAAGGCAAGTTTAACGAAGAAAAAAACATGCACATCCCTCGCATGAAAACTGAAAATAAACTCTGCACACCAATCTCCCGTTTTTCTTAATTTAATAGTGATGTTTCGGGCAGCATGCCCTTCATCAGACATGAAACGTCACTATTAAGTTTAGAAAATGGAATCGCCACTGAAGCGGCTCATGATGGGTACTGTATAAATGAATAATAATACATTTTATTTTAAGCGGCTTTCAAAATACCCAAGGTCACTTCACATTTGAAACAGATCAGAGCAGCAAGAGTAATGCAAAAGCATCAATGCATTTATTCCTCACAACTAAAATAGGAGAAATATCGATAAAGGGATCTCTCCCAGCTAACTTCAGCTATGTTCACATACAATTCTCGCTCCCACGCCTATTCACCACTCGCTCATGGAATGTTCGCTAAACGTTCCCGCGGCTTTAACTGCCAATGCACAAGAGAGATGTACCGAACTCTGCATTCCAATTGGTTACTCGCTTACTCGCCTCGCTCAAAGTTAAAATATTTCTAACTCGGAACCCGCCCACATTGCATCGCTTGTACACTCCTCGCCTATTCACCTCGCTGGAACACCTAGACATTCGGTTTGACTTCACTTGCTGAGCGAGTAGCTAGTAGCGATGTGTGTGTGAACAAGGCTTTCCATTCCCTCTGTAGACCCCACGTGGTGACGGTGCAGTGGCTGCTGGACAGCCTGTCGCGAGGGCGCCTACAGCCCGAGCAGAGCTACTTCCACCCGGCCTGCCTGCCCCCCGCCCCGGCCTCTGTGGACCTTCCGTCCAACCACACCCCCGCCCAGCGTTCCCGACCCTCTTCTGCTGCTGCGGCCGCGCCGGGCTCAGGACCAGGAGGACTGGGATCTGGAACCGGTCCTGGATCGGGATCCAGAACAGCCCCAGTGCCGGCACGAGACCAGAAGGCAGACGAGGATCTGCTGTCACAGTACATGAACGATGACACCACCATCGGTAGGTTTTGTTTTGGATTGTAACTCGTTTGTCTTGCTGTTTGCTGTTTCTTTTTAATATGCATTTTAAACTGCCATGAATAAACTGCCAAATAACTTGATAACTTGGCCGCCATAAAACTGTTTGGTTTTCTATGTCCCAGGTGTTGCTCAGTTGTTGTGCATTGATCAGATACGAGTTGAATGTGAACTCAGACTATCCTGAAACTGTTAAGTTGGCCACTGGAGACGCTGACCTTTTTGGTTTTTCCTTTGCTTGTCTTTACAGTGGAGCAGCCCCAGCCGGACGAGAGCAGGAACGCCACAAAGTCCGGCGATCGCACATCCATCATGATCCCACCTCCAGCCGCTTCAGCCCCTAAACCCCCAGCCCCAGTCCCAGCTCCAGAGCCATCCCTCCAGGACTCCACGCTGCACGAGCCCAGCCAGGGGGGCCTCTTTGCGGGCAAGCGCTTCCTGCTGGTGGGCTTCGGTGGGGAGGCGGAGGCCCAGCTGTCGCAGCTGGTGGAGGAGAACTACGGGAGGCTGCTGGCGGGCCGCAGCCGCGTGGTGGCCGACTACGCCGTGGTGCCCCTGCTGGGCTGCGAGGTGGACGCCACCGTGGACGAGGTCGTCACAGATACCTGGCTGGTGAGAGGAGGAGGAGGAGGAGGAGGAGGAGGAGGAGAAGAAGAAGAAGAAGGAGGAGGAGGAGGAGGGTGATAGGGGGAGGGGTAGGAGTGGGTTACAGGTGATGGTGATGGTTGGTGGTGCTGCTGCTGCTGCTGCTGGTAAGAGGAGGAGGAGGGTGGAGGTGGTGGTGGAGGAGGAGGAGGGTGGAGGTAGTGGAGGAGGAGGGAAAGGGTGGTGGTGGGTAGGAGGAGGAGGAGGAGGAGGAGGGTGGCGGCGGGGGGAGAGGGAAGAGGAGGAGGGAAAGGGTGGTGATGGTGGAGTAGGGTGGTGGTGGAGGAGAAGGGTGGTGATGGTGGAGTAGGGTGGTGGTGGAGGAGAAGGGTGGTGGTGGAGGAGGAGAAGGGTGGTGGTGGGTAGGAGGAGGAGGAGGAGGAGGAGGATGAGGGTGGTGATGGGTAGGAGGAGGAGGAGGGTGGCGGCGGGGGGAGAGGGTAGAGGAGGAGGGAAAGAGTGAACTTGGGCACAATCATGATGAAGCAATGCTGCTTTTGCTAGGCAGCGCACATGCGCGTTTTGGCAATTTGATGCATTGTGGTTAGAAAATTCTGGGCAGGAGGGTGATTATATGGTGTTGGTGGGGGTTGCATGACCGTGTGTGTGTGTGTGTGTGTGTGTCTGCCTATGTAGGCCATGTGTGTGGAGCAGCAGAGTGTCCTGGAGTTGTCGTCCCACCCTCTCTTCACCCCGGTGGCGGTGCTGGGCGCCGGCTCTCCCCTCAAGGCCTGCGTGCTCTCCTTCAGCCAATTCACCGGCGCCGAGAGGGAGTCGCTCATACAGCTCGCCAAGCACCTGGGCGCCAGGTCAGTCAGCCACACACTCTTGAAGGGAAGAAGAACATGTACAGTGCCCTCCATAATTATTGGCACCCCTGGTTGAGATGTGTTAAAAGCCTTAAAATAAATTCAGTGTTTATTGCAGAAGAATACTGTCACACTGAAAATTTTAGGAAAATGTAGCCTTCAACTCAAATGAATTGTAGGAAAATAAAAAAAAATCCCTGACTAAAAAATAATTCTTTTTCATTAAATCACCTGTTCCACAATTATTGGCACCCTTAACAATTCCCAGGAAATAAATATAATTGAAGCATTTCTGTCATTTCTACAGTAGTTTACGAAGTTTACCAGAGTATGTAGGAACATTTAATTAGTAATTCATCACTTCCTGTTTCCCTGGGGTATAAATATGACGTGACACCGAGGCCATTTCTCTTATCCACTCTTAAACATGGGAAAGACAAAGGAACACAGCATACAAGTGAGGCAGATGTGCGTCGACCTTCACAGGTCAGGCAGAGGCTACAAGAAGATTGCCACTCAACTGCAGCTGCCCATATCTACTGTGAGAGGAATAATTAAGAAGTTCAAAACAACTGGAACAGTGGTACACGCCAACAAGCTGTTTGGGAGGCATGCACAAAGAAAACCTTTCCTCACCCACAATCATAAACGCAAACGTCTGGAGTTCGCCCAGCGGTATTGGGGCTTCAACTGGGACCGTGTGCCTTGGTCAGATGAGACCAAGATTGAGCTTTTTGGCAACAAACACTCTAAGTGGGTCTGGCGTGCCACGAAAGATGCGCATGCTGAAAAGCACATCATACCCACTGTGAAGTATGGGGGTGGGTCAGTGATGCTGTGGGGCTGTTTCGCTTCCAAAGGCCCTGGGAAGCTTGTTAGGGTGCATGGCATCATGAATGCTTTGAAATACCAGGACATTTTAAATCAAAATCTGTTGCCCTCTGCCAAAAAGCTGAAGATGGGTCGTCACTGGGTCTTTCAGCAAGACAATGACCCTAAACATATGGCCAAATCTACACAGAAATGGTTAACCAGACACAAAATCAAGCTCCTCCCATGGCCATCTCAGTCCCCAGACCTCAACCCCATTGAGAACCTGTGGGGTGAGCTGAAGAGGAGAGTACAGAGGAGAGGACCCAGGTCTCTGGATGATTTAGAGAGATTCTGCAAAGAGGAATGGCTGAAGATCCCTCTTTCTGTCTTTTCCCATCTTGTGAAACATTATAGGAGAAGATTAGGTGCTGTTTTGTTGGCAAAAGGGGGTTGTACAAAATATTAACAACAGGGGTGCTAATAATTGTGACACACATTATTTGATGTCAAATAATTATTTCTTTATGTGGGATTTTTTCCCCACTGAATAAATGCACTTGTATTGAAGGTTGGATTTTTCTCTTTTTTTCCATTAAGGTCCCATATTATTTAGAGAAAAATAATAATAATTGGAAGCTAAGAAACACATCTCAACCAGGGGTGCCAATAATAATGGAGGGCACTGTATATAATGAAATAAATAAATCAATTGGCTTGTATAGTACATATGGGCTTACACTTGCGTGCACACCAGGTATGGAAATTGGCACCAATCATTTTCAATATGAGTGCCTGGTAGACATAAAATAACATATTTATGAATTGCTGGTAAATGGTTAAAACAAAAACAAAACTTCATAATTCACATGCTTTCTGTTTTTCTAGTTTTGTATGTCAACGTTTCTGACGTCAACCTCATGGCAAGACTGTTTTGTTACACTGTCCTTTCTCTACCACTGTGTGGCGCTGTTGTTAACAGTATACTGGTAAACTTGAAGAGCAATGCATGTGCAACAGTTGGAGATGGTTTGGGATAGCTCTCTGCCTTTTACACGCAACAATGCAACAATTTGATAACGTTTTTATGTGGCCACTGGCCAGACAAAATTTATTTGGCTATACTAACTTGAATACATACTTTGTATGTAACATACAGCATGTATGAGGTTGAATTGCTGCCAAATTGCTGCCAAATTACTTGATTAAGATTACATTCAGGCAACTTATTACACACATGTTTTATTTCTAAAGATGAAGGCATGAGCCTTTAGAAACTGTGGAACAATCTTGCGTATCACAATGGAACCCTAGCTGCCTCTCCTGTCTCCTCAAATGTCAACCTGGAACACATTTCTATTGTCTACCATGATGTAATTGCATTGTACAGTCATTTCACTGCCCCTCTTTTTTGATTAACTTATCCCCCTTCTTGATTTTCGTTACTAAATGCCTTGACATTGGCAATGACTTCTGTGTGAGTGCTGAGCAGTGACGGGGGAGTCCCTGTAGCATCACCCTCTCCGTGTGGGTGTTGCTGTGTGCGGAGAGGAGAGAGTGCTTTATTCTTTGAAGTCCATTGGTGGTTCGTTACTCTTGATGGGAATCGATTGGGTGGGTCTTGTTCTTTGTGGGTAGCGTTTGACCTCAATAGCAATGCATTTATTGTAAGCTTAAATGCAACGGACTTGGGGGAGTTGTGTAAACCTGACAACCTGTTTTTTTTTTTATCATTTTTTTTGCCATCCATTTTTTCATTGTCCTTCCATCCATTCATTGGTGAGCTAGGAAGATTGCTGTTCAAGCGACAAACTCATCGCTACATTCTGGTTTATAACCAGGCCCCTATTCACAACAATTGTATTTTATATAGTTCTATTCAGAAATAAAGAGTCGGAACAGTCAGACCTTTTGACCTGGGAACAGTTGAAGGAAAAAAACACCCACTTATTGACACCCATCAAGTTTTTCTTCTTTTAAGAGTGCTGACCAAAATATTGTAAAACTGAAAAATGAGGAAAGGTCGCACCATGCATAGGTTTCTTTTAGTGGTGGGCCGTTATCGGCGTTAACGTGCTGCGATAATGTGAGACTCTTGTCGCGCGATAAAGAAAATATCGCACGTTAATCTATTCTCAAATAGGTTTGGAGTTTGGGTATGCACGTCACCATAGCGTTTAATTGACAGACGCTTTCAGACTGCGCTCCAGTCGCTTCTCCTCTCTCCACCTGTTGTTTCAGCAGACCTACTAAATATGAAGTGTTTGCATGCTGAAAACATTAATCCCTTTGCTGTGGTAGTTGTTGTTTGAGTGCTTTTTCATAGGTGGTAGACTAAAGAGACGTTATTGTTTGAGGTGAAGCATAGAGAGACATTAGGCCTATTGTGTGTGAGTAGCTACCAGCCCGACATAGCCTACATTTCCTACATGCATAGAATACATAAACAACTTCCAGAAATCTTGCCTGTGCTATAATTGCAAAACATTCCGTGATAGTCCTGTGATAGTCCTATGCATTTTGAATATTGTCAAACTGAAACTGTCAATATCTACTCTCGCTGAATGTTTGTGTTGCAATCGCGCACATTTGCGATTCAGTGAGATATTCTCATGTCCGACGGTAATAAAGCTCGCGGTTTTCGCGCTTGACTTTTTTTTTGCAAACTGAATTCATGTCGAGTTGTAACTCATCTGGCATTCTAACTTTGAGAACAACTGTCAAATCGCCGTGTGCCAGTGCTGTAGGTTCTAGATGAGGGCTGCTGTGCCAACTACGCACAGAGCTCCTCCCCCTCTTAAAGGAGCCCTTTTAACAGTCAGTGGCAGATTCTCTCTCTCTCTCTCTCTCTCTCTCTCTCTCTCTCTCTCTCTCTGCCCATTAGAAATGCTGCATTGTTGAGGTAATTCTGTTTAAAATTAAATGTTTGATAGATTTATCTGTATTTGCCTCTACAACTTATAGCGCTGTTCATTTTGAAATTTCAGTATCTTATAACTGTAAATGCTTCCTAACATATTGGACACACTTTACACATATTGCTGTAATTTTTTCATCACCAAGTATCAACATGACCATTTTTTGAAGATGAGATGCATTTTGGAAAAAAAAAGATGAGCTCTGGTCTAATGCGCCATCTGTCTTAAGAAACCCCAAGGTTTTTTTCGGCATTATTTCGCTATCGTGCCTATTCTGAATGAGCCATTTTGATATAGATTAATCTAGATTAATCTAGATTAATTTCATAATTACAGTGAGATTAATCTAGATTAAAAAAATTAATCTATGCCCACCCCTAGTTTCTTTATTATTACATAATAATAAAGAAACCTATGCATGGTGCGACCTTTTCTCATTTTTTAAGTAAATAGAATGGAAAAGGAGCAAATATATAATGTTTTTACTGGACCTGTTTGTCTTGGTTTGTGGATGTTGTTTCAAGACAGTCAGAAAAATGTTTGAAAGCACAGCTTTGCTGTGGTCTGTGAAGATTCTAATTGATCCAGGTTGTGTTTTTAAGAGTTTAGTTGCAAGCAAATTGGCATGTTCCTTACATCTAAACCCTGTATATGGTGAAGTTGCTTACATCTAAACCCTGTATAGCTGTATTTCTTCTCAATTTCTAACGTTTGCGATGCCATCTCCTCCCTTGCAGCGTTCAAGACTTCTTTGTGCGCACTGCCAACCAGCGCAAAGGCATGCTGGCCAGCACTCACCTGGTGCTGCGCACACCGGAGGGCACCAAGTACCAGGCGGCCCAGAAGTGGGGCCTGCCCGCCGTCACGCTCCGCTGGGTCCTGGAGTCGGCCCGGCTGGGTCGCAAGGCTGACGAGCAACGCTACCTGGTGGACCTGCCGCCATCTCCAGGTCAGAGCCAACGCCAAGCTGGGTCCCTGTCATAAATGTGGGGGGTGCACTAGGTGTCACACAGGTTCAGTGTTACTTAACGCATGGCCATCCTTGGGTGCCACCGTAGTACTCGAGTCCGGACTCGGATCGTTTTTTTATGGACTTGGACTTGTCTTGGACTCTGACTTGACTTGGACTCGGACTAGGGCTGCACAATTAATCGAAAATCGTGATAAATTAGTGAAATCGAAGTCGAAATTTTAATCGTGATTTAATCGTGGCAATAGTGACCTACTTCTGAGAGCGTCCTTGAAGCCAGAACATACTGACAGGCTGGTGTTTCTGGCCGGAAATATGTCCACCTAAGTTTCATGCTATTGCCTTTACATAATTATTACCATTCATTTTATTTTGCTCACCCCGTATATAGTTAATTCTTGGTTATGTTTCATCAAAAAAAATCAGCAAAAAAATCAATAATCGTGATTAATAATCGCGATTACGATTTTGACCAAAATAATCGTGATTATGATTTTTTCCATAATCGTGCAGCCCTAACTCAAATTAAGCTTTTGGACTCGACCAGGTCTGTCCTTTATTTTGTACAGAACATTGGCTACCACAAATTCTAGAGTGGAGCTCGACATCCAACAACATACAAGTTTGTCTTCACATCCATAGCATATAAAACAATAATTTCACTGATTAGACCCAGATTCGATCAGAGATTGGGGCAACTTACCAGTTTATGGTATGGTGTCTTAGAGCAGTGTTTCCCAACCTTTTCCGTCTTGCGCACCGCCTAGGCATTTTTTTCATTCCATGAGTACCCCCTTAAGGGCTCCGCATACTTAACGTGCGCGATTTGGCACGAGAATCATTAAAATGTGGCAGACCATTAAGGCTGTAACGATACACCCAACCCACGATTCGGTTTGTATCACGATATATGACCCACGGTTCGATATGCCCCACGATTTTATTTTTTTTAAGGGAAAAAAATAAGAAGAAAATAAATTATGGGCTATATTTATATATAGGCCTATGCTTTCTTTTTGCATTTACCTGCCTACATTATTTTTTTAGGTCTACTAAATGATGTTGCAGATATAGGCCTACAACTGCAACCTGTTCCCCAGGTGTTGACATCAAAGCACAACACAGAGAAATAAGGGATATTAGTTCACCAAGGAAAAATAGGCTTATTACTAATAGGCTTAGATCATATCATGCTGAGATGCTGACCATGTGTGAGAGACAGAGATGGAGAGAGAAGGGTCAGGGTTCCAGTATAGGTAGCCTATAACAACTGTCTCACATTATCAAACATTATCCAATTAATATCCAAACATTAACTGAAAACAACACTGGTCATATTTCATCAGGAAACATGTTGTATTAAGTTACTTACAGAAATGCAACACTTAATTTTGATGTTTAATATTTTTGTTACTGTTTTGATCGTGCAGCAGCGTGCACACGCTTATACAAACAGAACTCGAAATGAACCTCAGTTATGTTCTCAGTATGCAACACGCACGTTGTCCTTTGTTTGGTTTTGTGATTTGACATTTTGAAATGGAGCATGTTTTCGCTAAGCAGGCTTTCAATGTGGGGAGGATATAATGCTGCCTAATATCCACATCGACCTCAACGTTCGCCCGACTTCAGACACTCTCTTATGAGCGTATAGAGCTCTTTCAAAGCTCTTTCAAATTTGGGCAGGCGGAGCATCTCGCTCTCTCGCACTCTTTCTCTCTCTCCGCTCAACGTCTATCTCCACTCAACATACATTGGCGCATGCATGAATAAAAAAGAATCTTCACACGTTTGATAAAGCCTTCTTGGTCTGTTGTTCATTTCTGTGCTTTACCTTCCGACGTTTGCCCAAGTTTTTTGTCTCGCGGTCGCGGAGGTTGCTCAGGCAATGAATAACAACCAATGCACGTGCTGGTTGGACGGAACATTTTACAGGAGAGAGGGGTGAATGGAAGTGTTACTCGCTCATGTGCGCCCCATTTCTAATTGTCTTTGAGCGCATATACAAGCATTAACCGCATATGCAAGCATTTGCCTGTATCCTGCTGTTTTCTAGACTGAGGGGTAACAACCTTAAAAGGGCGCATCGCGATTCTGCGAGGAAGGTTCGCGATAGGGGTTCGTGGGTCTACGTACCGCGATCCCTCGGTTCGATGCAATATCGTTACAGCCTTACAGACCATTCATAGTCAAAAGCGTCATTTACAGGCTTTTGCTTGCATTTTCGGAAGTGTGCCCTCTGCTGTTCATGAGAGAAACTACAGAATCTATCGCAACTCGCAGCGGGAGTTCTACAGATGTATAAAAATAGAAAGCCAAACACGGCTGCTGTAGGGCTACTGAACGTCTGACTTATGACTTACCACAATGAAACATAGATTTTTGTTGTAGCCTACATTGCCAGATCATTCCAAGACCATGTGAGAGCATTGTTCTGGCTGCAGAATTTATAAATAGATCGCCAAACACAACGTGCTTCTGAACAAAGTAAACAATTGTTTCACTGAACAACATTTAATTTAATAAAATAACTCTCTAGGACATTTTATTATCCTCAAAATGATGCAGGGTCCATTCTGTAGTAGCCTACAGTAGCTGTAGCCTCTCTTCGCAACTCCTGCTTTGTCTGCCTACCTGCATGCTCGCTGGTGGCGCACGCCAAGTTACAAAAAATATGGAGTGCACGACCTTGCGCCGCGGCAGCTTGCGGAGGGGCGTGTGACGTCATTTTGAGCGCACACCATCGTCGCGAGGGAGGTATGAATGAGGTTAGCGCCAGTTACGTTAAGTATGAATCCGCCTTTACTCATGCTCTACATCCCAATGTGACTATGCTCCATACATTTTTTTCATTTTTCCACGTACCCCTTGCAGTGTGCTCGCGTACCCCTAGTGGTACACGTACCCCTGGTTGGGAAACACTGTCTTAGAGCAGTGTGCCACAACACCTGCCTTTTTGTCGTTTTTTGACCACACTCAAAGTAGCTGGCAGCGCTGGCCAGATGCCAAGTTGCCATCTCTGATTGCGCTTGTTTTTAATCTGGTTTATCCTTCAATATATCTTAAACCTTGTTTGACATTATTCCCTATTCCCATCAACAACATATCGTCCAACAGACCGCAGCGAGTGCAGCTATGTGGGCGGTTCCCAGAAGCCCTCAACTCCTGCTTGCAATACCACCGCGGCTGCCACGGCGGCTCCTGCAGCGCGAGGTTCCTCCTCGGACGCTCCGTTGCTCGGGCCCCAAAGCGGCGCCGCCATCACCCCGCTGGACACCAGCCGCTTCCAGAGCCGCGCCGTCCACTCTGTACTGCGCAAGGTCAAAGGTCACAGTGCTGTGGAGGGCGCATCGGGATCGGACTCGGGCACGCCGCTGGGGCAGGGGGGTCGGGAAAAGAGGACCCCGCAGCTGAAGGAAGCGGCGCCTCTTCAGCTGGACACGCCCTCACGCTTCCTCAGCAGGGACCAGCTCTTCCAGCCCAACTTCGACACCAAGGTAAAATTAGATTTTTTTATATTATAGATTTGGTCATTCTTTTTTTTTTTAATTAATTAATTTGTCCATCGATATGCCAATCTGCCAGTGAGAGATTGCTGTATATTTAGTTCTCCATCTAGTTGACTAACACCAACTCTCTGCAGGCTGCTGTATTGTTACCAGAGCCCTAAATTAAACCTTTTTCACGACCAGTCAAAATGGGTAGTGGATGTAAATCTGACGAGCCAAGCACACACTCACTGGGTCAAAGTGGCTAGTAAGATTATCTTTTCTACCAGCCAAACTGAAAATTCATCAGCATTTGGCCAATTACCAGAGTGTCAGAGGATATGAGTTATGTTAAAGGGACACTGTGTGAGATTTGTAGTTGTTTATTTCCAGAATTCATGCCACCCATTCATTAATGTTACCTTTTTTATGAATACTTACCACCACCATCAAATTCTAAGTATTCATTATGACTGGGAAAATTGCACTTTTCATACATGAAAAGGGGGATCTTCTCCATGGTCCGCCATTTTGAATTTCCAAAAATAGCCATTTTTAGCTGCAAAAATGACTCTACTTGGACCATACTAGAAAATATTTGTTTATTACTTAGAAAACGTTCATGTAAAGATCAGCAATAGGCAGAATAGTTTCAATGAGCAGCATAGTTGCAGTACCCTTTTTGACCATTTCCTGCACAGTGTCCCTTTAAAGAGATTCTAAAGGGAAAGGTGGAATTATCAATCAATCAGTCAATCAATCAAAATGGCTTTTATAGCACATTATCATACATAATTGTCATTCAATGTGCTAAAGAGAAGAGAAAGAGAATACAGCTGTTTTTAATTTCCTTTAAAACAAGATATTGTTGTGGCAGTTCTAATTTGGACAGAAAGTTGGTCCCAGCATTTTGCAGCATAATGACTAAATGCCATTTCACCGTCTAGACTTGACCCTAGGCACAACCAGTAGAGGAGATTCTGAAGATCTAAGACATCTACAGTGCTGGCCAAAAGTATTGCCACCCCTTCAATTCTGTCAGATAATACTCAATTTCTTCCAGAAAATGATTGCAATCACAAATGCTTTGTTATTAATATCTTCATTTGTTTTGTCTTGCAATGAAAAAACACAAAAGAGAATGAAAAAAATGATGGTCTCCTACATTATGCTGCAAAATGAGTTGATATTCTTCAGACTTCATAATTCCATGCAAACGGTCAAGCAGTCCACTGCTAGAACAAAACATCAGGGATTCTCTGCCATATTTGACTTTAGGGACCATGTTCTTTTCTTTGAAGGCCTCATTTTTTTCGTGCCAACTGAAATGAATAGAGGAAAAAAACGAAGCCTTAAAAGAAAAGAACATGGTCCGTAAAGTCAAATATGGCAGAGTTTCCCTGATGTTTTGAGGTTGCTTTTCTGCCTCTGGCAGTGAACTGCTTGACCGTTTGCATGGAATTATGAAGTCTGAAGAATATCAACTCATTTTGCAGCATAATGTAGGAGACCACCCTTGAATCCCATAGAAAACCTATTGAGAGATCTCAAAATGGCAGTGTGGAGAAAGCACCCTTCAAAATCACCTCAAGGATGGTCTAAAATTCCAGCAGAGTGTTGTAGGAAACTCATTGATGCTTATCAGAAGTGGTTGTCCTCAGTTATTTTGTTAAAGGTTGTGCTTCCAAGTATTAGGCTGAGGGTGTCAATACTTCTGTCCGGCCCATTTTTGGAGTTTTGTGTAAAATGATCATTTATTTGACTTTTTTTTCATTCTCTTTGTGTTTTTTCATTTCAAGACAAACAAATGAAGATATTAATAACAAAGCATTTGTGATTGCAATCATTTTCTGAAAGAAATTGAGTATTATCTGACAGAATTGAAGGGGTGCCAATACTTTTGGCCAGCACTGTATAAAGATGATATTGCTCAAGCATATTTACAATATATTTAGGGCCTAAGCCATTAGTGACTTATAAACTATCAGAAGAGTTTTAAACTCGATTCTAAATCTCACTGGTAGCCAGTGTAATGACTTAAGTACTGGAGTGATGTGGACTCTTTTCTTTGGTTTAGTTAGGATTCTTGCTGCAGCATTTTGGATCAGTTGCACCTGCCTGAGTGACCTTTGATTAGTCATCATTGGCCTTTTATGTGATGGAAAATGGAAGGCATGCTTTTGCTATTGTCATACAATGCTACTGCATTTTGACTTCCTGTGAGAAGGTGGATTACATCTCACGTTTGCAGTGTTTCATTTCTCTCTTCTAATGGTCTCGTATTAATATTTGTATGTACTGTGCACACTTCTTGGTTCGGACTGTCTGCTGCACTGGAGCAATGAGCGGGCACGAGTCAACAATGCTGACTGCAGAGGTAACAAACAAAACACTGATTGGAACGTGCCTGATTGCCCTTTAAAGGGTGGATAAAAGCCCCTTGTCATTGGTTGCTGGGGGTGGGTAGGAGAAGGAACGCAGGTGTTCGTGTATAGTATGTGTAGTCTCTGCAGCCAGTAGAATTGTTGCTGTGTGTCGGTGAATTTTCGGTGAACTTAGATTTCTGATTTAGATTTAGTTGCTTTCTGTTTTCTTTGTTGCCCTCGTGCACATTTTCTTTTGTCTGTGTTGGGCCAAAATGAAGCGCTACAATTTTTGCTTTTGTTTTGATGTGATTAGTGACACCTTCCCAATTCACCTCACCTCCAGACCATGCACGCAATCGCTTGCTCACACTTCAACAGAAACTTCCCTACCTAAACACACACACATTCCACTTTGACATTGAGTGACTTCTGAAAGTCACCGTATGAAGAGGTTTTTTTCTGAACTTAAAGAGCTAGTTAGTACCCACTTCAAAACACACACTTCACATTTCTATGCTTTACGTGCATGCTGGTACAATTATAAGTGTGTATAAATATTTCTGGTTATCAGTTATAATAGTTAAGTAGAGGAGCTTAAAAGCTTTATGGATACTTGACATCAATGAATGAATGTGTTTTTTGGGTTGAATGATTGATAGAATGTGTGAACCCATCCTCTACTGTACACACCCTGCACACCTGCTGCGGAGTTGTGGTTGGAGTGGTGGTTGCTTACGTCTACATCTTCTATTGTTAGCACCTTTCACATTTGCTGCTGAGTTGTGGTTGGAGTTAGGTTGCCCTGGAAACGTCCTTTGGAAACTTCCTTTTTGAAAGGACTGCCATACTCATGCACTCATCGGATTGTTTTTTTTTTTGTTTTTGTTTTTAAAAGACTTTGTTTTTATTAGTCATGTTTGTGTAGTGCACTTTCCATAATTTGGCTTATTTGATAATTTCTGCTGTTTTAAAAAATGATAATAATTATGCATGTATTTTTTAGGGATGTCCCGATCCGATATCTGGATCGGATCGGCTGCCGATATAGGCAAAAAATGCGTATCGGGATCGGATCGGCAAGCACGAAAAAATCCGATCCAGAATCCGATCCAGAATCCATTTTTTTCAAAGTCCGGTCCGTGTTTTCCGGCGCACCCGCAATCCATTCCAGTGTTTACTGTGGTTGTTCTTAAACTCCGGTCCGCATTTTCCAGCACACCTTCAGCTCTCGTCAGCACACACACGTGGGCGCAGCTGCCTCAGCTCTCATTCGGCTTTCACACGCGTAAAGGGCCGTACACACACGTCGCTGCTAGTTAGTCGCTCAGCGGATGAAGTCAATAGAATGTCTACGTGTTCCAGCAAGTCTCGCTGGCGAGTAGGCGAGGAGAGTACAAGCGATGCGATGTGGGCGGGTTCCGAGATAAACTTATTTTATCTTCGAGCGACGCGAGTTAAGCGAGTAACCAATTGGAATGCAGAATACAGATTATTGACAGGTGACGTTGCCCCTGTGGTGTTCTGACCACCCAACTTCTGCACGCCATCACACTTTGGTTAAAAGTGTTGAGGAAAATACATACAGTGTACACCATCAAAGGCTCATATGCATGGTTGTGCACAGCACACGATCAACGTTAAACAGCGTAGGCCTACATTTTGTTTCGTACGGACGTTATTGGCGCGGACAGCGGGAACCATGACAACCAGTAGACAAAATCACCCAGAGCGAGTGGCAAGTAGGCGAGTGAGCAAGTAGCGAGTAAATAGCAGCGACGTGTGTGTACGGCCCTTTAGTTTTTCAGTCTGTGGTTTCAAAGAGCTTTAAACTGTTCTGTGTGTCCGTGAACAGTCCAGACACACAGAATTGCGCGCTTCATGCCACTCTGCCTGCGTTTCACATGGTATTTCAGTAACAAGCGCTGATGTTTAGCTACAAACACTGAAAGATTTCACATGCTTCTCTCCGAGGCACTGCTTTCCTCTCATCCCCCAATGTTTGTTCAAGTTGCCCAGCCACAGTACCACTCCCTTTCTGTCCCACAACGTGTGTGTGCGCGTGTGTGAGTGTGTGTGTGTTTTAATATCGACAATGCCGTCTTGCTAAGATGCTAAGCAGATGTTAAATTAAGGATGTGCTAATTCACATGGAGGAGCAAAAGCATACGGTATAAAATGGTTATTGTTAAATGTTATTGTGTCCACTGACCTGAATAAATAAATATTATAATAGCCTACTCGACAGTGGTTGTGTCCGAATTAGTTTATGATTTATTTTAGCTATTTATCTAATTTCATTTTGATTAATTTGTAGCGGTTGTTTAGTTGTGATTGTTGATTATTGGCATTAATCTAGGCTGTATTAGGCTACCTATGGCATAATGATGGAGGATCTCAGGCTACTTTGGGCATATGAGAGGGCCTCCAGTAGCCTAGGTATGCCTACTGTGTGTCTGCTCTAGAAAAATTCTCTTGCAATTTTCTTTACTTTTTTGTCTTTGTTAACTCGTCCTGAATTGTCAACATGCTGGCAGCCTACAAAAAAATCCACCTTTGCATGGAAAACAGATGAATACTTCAACTGCTTGAATAAGCATTCTCTTACAGTTTAGAATATTATTTGCACTGATGGATTTTCTATGGTTTACATTGAATCTGGTTCAAGAGTAGAGCACTGGTGGCATTTTTGTTTGTGTAGTTAATTGACTATTATTTTCCCTAATTTGTATTTAACAGGTTTCTCATTACAAACCATTGTGTATTACTCAAACTCACCTAATTCAGCTGGCTAGTTCTTATCAAGAGTAAACCCCTTTTCAACATGAGTGTGACAAGAAAGTAAGTAGGCTAAATAACTTTCAATTTAAATACTCCGATAGGCCGGTATCGGTATCGTCCGGTATCGGTATCGGATCCGAAATGAAATAAAATATCGGTATCGGATTGGAAGTGCAAAAACCTGGATCGGGACATCTCTAGTATTTTTTAGTGTAACATTCATTTTCCATATCAATTCCAAATCCACTAATTGCTCATTCTGAAATCAAATATTCTGCATTTTCCTATCATTTTCGGGATGCATTTGAATGTGCCATCCAAATTTCCACCCACTCCCAACCACTTCAAAACACACACACACGCACACGCACACACACACACTCTCACTCACTCACATGCACACTGCTGTGCTAAAGCTAAAGGAAGATCCTTCTCACACAACAAAACACACTCAAAGAAAAGCTTTAGCAACTTCAAATAACAGAGCATTGCAAACCGTTGTTGATTATTTTGAGTTCTTTACATTTCTTTACTTTATAACATTTAATTTCACATTTCCATTCACATTTCTATGCTTGCATGCTGGTTCAAGTATGTATACATATTTATGGATAGCAGTTGTTGTTGAGTAGAGATGCAAGGAAGTTATAGCTATGAATACTTGGGTAACACTTTATAATAAGTACCCCTTTTTAGGCATTACTTAAGGGTTAGTTAAGCCTTATTTTACCATTAGTTAACCCTTAGTGAATCACGAGTTAATCATTATGTAAGTATTATTTCTCATTTCCTAACTATTATCTACTACCGTTAGTAAATGGTTAGTGTGTGCTGATATAACGGTTCGCTAAGCAAAGTTAAGCATGGAAAGGTTTTCACTTTAAAAGTGAGTTGTAACTTCTTGTTAATGCATAAGCAATGCCTAACAAATCATTTGTTAACGTTTTGTAAAGCATGGAAAGGTTTTCACTTTAGATCAGTTCCCCAGATATACTTAAGTAATGAGTTGTAACTCCTTGATAATGCATAAGCAATGCTTAACAAGTCATTTGTTAACGTTTTGGAAAGCATGGAAAGGTTTTCACTTCAAAAGTTCCCCAGATATGCGCAAGTAGTGAGTTGTAACTTCTTGTTAATGCATAAGCAATGCCTAACAAATCATTTGTTAACGTTTTGTGAAGCATGGAAAGGTTTTCACTTTAGATCAGTTCCCCAGATATACGTAGCCCCTTAATGCACGCCGTACCTTCTGAGGCACGCTGTAATAGACATTGAAAGGCAACTACTATAGTACTACACCACTATGACAGTGCAGAGGGCCTTTAGTAATACATTACAACTTGGTAATTGCCATTCTGGTAACAGCTAATTTATAATGCCGTGTCTTAAGGGGTTAAGTAATGAGTTGTAACTTCTCGATAATGCATAAGCAATGCTTATCAAGTCATTTGNTAACGTTTTGGAAAGCATGGAAATGTGTTCACTTTAGATCAGTTCCCCAGATATACTTAAGTAATGGGTTATAATTCCTTGATAATGCATAAGCAACGTTTATCAAGTCATTTGTTAATGTTTTGGAAAGCATGGAAAGATTTTCACAGAAAAAGTTCCCCAGATATGCGTTATTAATGCATTGAAACTTCTTGATAATGCTTACGCAATGCTTATCAAGTCATTTGTTAACGTTTCGGAAAGCATGGAAAGGTTTTCACTTTAGAACAGTTCCCCAGATATAGCTAAGTGATGGGTTATAAATCCTTGATAATGCATAAGCAATGCTTACCAAGTCCTTTGTTAGTGTTTCGGAAAGCATGGAAATGTTTTCACTTAAAAGGTTCCCCAGATATGCGTTAGTAATGCATTGAAACTTCTTGGTAATGCATAAGCAATGCTTATCAAGTCATTCGTTAATGTGTTGTAAAGCCATAACAGGTTTTCACTTTAGATCAGTTCCCCAGATATACTTACTTAATGAGTTTTTAACTCCTTGATAATGCATAAGCAATGCTTAAGAAGTCATTTGTTAACGTTTTTGGAAAGCATGGAAAGGTTTTCACTTTAGATCAGTTCCCCAGATATACTTAAGTAATGGTTCGTAATTCCTTGATAATGCATAAGCAACGCTTAACAAGTCATTTGTTAACGTCCAGAAACATCCATGAGGGGCAGTCACATGAGCCTCAACTTAGGCCTAGGCCTACTGTTTGCCATGCTACCAGTCATCACACACTAACCATTACAAAAGGGTTAAATAAGACTTCACTGATGCTAAAGCAAGAGTTTACAAACCGTTACCATACATGCCTAATAGTACTTGTTAATGGTTAGGTGGTAGGAGACAACAAAGAGATAATGTTTTTTTCATAAATAAAGGTGGGTTATCAGACATTTTAATGATGGTTTACTAATGCTTATCAGAAAGTTAAATCACCATAGACGAATGATTAATTAACAGTACTTAATAATTTCACAGAAATACATAATGACTGACTCGTGATTCACTAAGGGTTAACTAATGCTTAATTTTGTTTAGCGAGTAGTTACATCAGCACACACTAACCATTTACTAACGGTATTAGTTAATGGTTAAGAAATGAGAAATAACACATACATAACGACTTACTCGTGATTCACCAAGGGTTAATTATTGTTAAAAATAAGGCTTATTTAAGGCTTAACTTTGCTTAGCGAACCGTTATATCAGCACACACTAACCATTTACTAACGGTAGTAGATAACAGTTAGGAAATGAGAAATAATACTTACATAATGATTAACTCGGTGATTCACTAAGGGTTAACTAATGGTAAAATAAGGCTTAACTAACCCTTAAGTAATGCCTAAAAAGGGGTACTTATTATAAAGTGTTACCAATACTTGGCATCAATTTGATTAATGTGTTTATAGCGTTGAAGGATTTCTGGATAGACTGTGAATTCAGATGACATCACGTCCACAACCTCTACTTTGGTAGTTAGGTTGTCTTGAAAACTTCCTTTGGAAAATCCCTTTTGACCACAACCAGACTCGCATTAGTTGTACTGGCTTTTAGACTTTTTGTTTTTAGTAGTCATATTTGTGTAATGTGTTGTCCATAATTTGTCTTATTTGTGGTAATTTCTGCTTTTTAAAATGTATTAATTATGCATGTCCTTTTTCTTTACTGTCATATTCCATATAAATTCTAAATCGACTAATTTAGTTGTTCATTTTAAAATCAAATATTCTGCATTTTCCTGTCATTTTTGGGATGCATTTGAATGTGCTATCCAACATTTGTTTGTTTTTAAATGAAGTGCCCTGTATGTTCTCCTTTGGCTTCTCAATGGTGGGAGGCGATGGAAGAGAGGCATACTATTCTATGTATCAATTAAATTACCGGTACTTTTTTATTTTAAAAAAAAAAAAATGTACGTATTGTCCTGTGCAAAATGTAGTTTGGTTTGTTGTGTGTTTGTGTTTTGTTAAATTTGCCATTGTCTGCATTCATCTTTCATATTTTTCTATAATATTCTACATTGAATTCTTTTTTTTGTTTGATATTACCTTAACCTTCTGCATTTTTCCGGCCTTTGGCTTGTTTCGATGGGGAATAGTTAAGTTTTTTGTAGTATAATGCACTTGCCTGTGGTCGACAGTTTTACATGTTTGCTGTAGGATTACTTGTGACTTTGTTACATTTATTTTCCTTTGTTAATGAAGTTTTGCTCTCCAAAATGTAGCTCATTTGTGTTATTTAAGCAATGTATTTTCCATGTTGTCTCCCTCTGGTTTATTGGGTGTCAGGATGTGCTGGATGAGTTGCGTACCCCAGGCAACAAGGCAGGGTCGGAGCATCAGGTGGCCGTGGAGACGCCTTTGACGGAGGTCATCCGCCGCAACCTGCGGGCTGCCGTGGCCAATAGCGCTCGCCCGCAAGCACACCTCAACGACCCGGGAGCCAGCCCGCAGCTCAGCAGAGAACAGTCACGCACGGTACTGTTACACGTGCACACACACCCACACGTAACCTCAGCTCAGTTCTAAGAATGCGAGTGATTGACCACAGTCTCTCTCTGAGTTTGATCACACACACACACACCCACACACATCATAAGCTCAGCTCAGCTCAGTTCTAAGAATGTGAGGAGAGATTGACCACACACACACCCACACACACACACATTTCAGTCACCTGCTCATTTGATTTCTCTCCCCCCCGTACCCCCCCCCTGTAGGTGGAGGAGCCTGGTCCGTTAGCTGGTGTGGTGATCTGTGTGAGCAGGAAGCTGAGTAAGAAGCAGGGGGAGCTCAATGCCATCGCCTCATCGCTCGGGGGGGACTTCAGGTACCGTATAATGACATCACAGCATAATGACATCACAGCATAATGGCAACTTTGTTGTTTTCAAAATTGGACAATATTCTCGCAGATATACGTACAATATCTTTTTGAAGACCCATTCTAATTTCGGTTATGCATTTGTGCTCATTAAAGTACAATTTATTTTGAAGAATTTTGACAGTTGCTGTGTTGGATGGTGGTCAGAGTAGGTATTGCAACTATGCTGCTCATTGAAACGGCTGCCTATTTCCAAATCTGATCTTTTCATGAATATCTACTGAATAATGAACTAGTTCTTACAAGTAAGATAAAAGTAAATTAAGTTTTGCAGCTAAGCATGTTAATTTCTGGAAATTCAAAATGGCGGACCGAGGAGAAGATCCCCCTTTTCATGTATGAAAAGTGCAATTTTCCCAGTCATAATGAATACTTGGAATTTGAAGTGATTAGTATTCATGGAAAAGGTAACATTTTTGAATGGGCAGCATGAACTATGGAAATAAACTACTAAAAATATCACACAGTGCACCTTTAAAGATACTGCTATTATTATTTTGAGCGTAACTGTATCACTGAAGTGTGCATGCAATAGCGTACCTGGAGGAAGTTGGGCAGGAAGAATTCAAAGCAGGTTTCAGAATGAATGTTGTGGTAACAATGGCATAATGAAAATGACATGATGAAAAGTCCCTCTTGAGAAATCCCCAATCTAAACTGTGTGTTTGGTTTGTGATTTGATGATTCTGCGTTCCAAGCCATTGCAAATCAAACATGTGTGTGGTGTTGAAGAAATATTCAAATTCTTAATCGATAGCCCCTAAACTGGTGTGGCCTGGTATCAACTTCCCTGAAAATATAGTTTCTGTTTTGAAATGTGTGTGATTGTATTAAACAAAATCTGATCAACAATTAATTTAAACACTTAGATTAGCAGTAAGCCACTTGAGTTACAGTAATGTTTTTGTGCTGTATTTAGTACATCTGACATCTGATACAAAAGTTTGTATGTGTTTGTCTGTGCGTTGAGGGTTTTGTTTCATGTTTTCTAAATGCTGGTTTGATTTGGTAAGGACGGTATACTGTGCAGTATGTTGTGTCCTGTAATGAAATAATACATCTCATTTCACCAAGTTGCAGTGATGACTATTAAGCTAATTTTAATCATTCAGTCTATGTGTTTACTCCTTCCAGGTGGGCTTGTGATGACTCAGTGACCCACTACATCTATGAGGGGAAAGTTGGAGACAACAGCAGGGAGTACAAAGGCATAAAGGACCGAGGCCTGCACGTCGTATCACAACACTGGCTTTTAGCGGTAGGTCAACGTGTGGGTGTGGGTGTGGGTGTGGGTGGGTGGGTGGCTGGGTCAAATCCCTTCATCATGTGAAAACACTGGCACGGTTACTGTGTGGTATGTGAATGAATAATGCATATGTTTGTCTGTGTTTATTGGATATCAGCAGTAGCTCCTCTGAAAGTGTTGTCGAAGGGTTTGGGAAGTTGCACAAAGGTTACACAAAAACACAAAAATTACACTCAATGTGACCACACTTTGGGACCCTAACCCAAGAACCCTAACCCTCTTTCCAAGTCAAGGGAGAGATGCTGAGACATGTCTGCAACATTATGACAGGAAATGCTGACAAAACAATAATCAGACTAAGGAGACAATAGCAGCAATGAAGTTCCCCCAAATGTTGACCAATAATGGCATACTTTACTTTGAAATTGCATAATGGAAAATGTGTCTGAAAACGCTTTAAACCATTTGCTACTCATGTTTACACACACACACACACACACACACACACCAACCTTTTTCATAAATTATATATGCGTGAATATTGTTTTTAAGGCCACACCAATTTAATTTGTTGGTTCTCGGATTCGCCGCTTGTATTTTGTATCACAATGGAAAAAAAAAATCAGTTTCAATACCCCAAAAAATGAAATCGCTTAAAATAAAAACGCAGACTGCATGTTTTCATGAACGGAGAGGTGTCTCTTTAGTAGTTGGAGGTCATGTGACGTAGAGAACCAATAAAATCACTCCTTTCAACATGCCGATTACGACTAGCGAATCAGGAAACGCGTTACATTCCAATGGTTTTACAGACAAACATGCAATGGCAAGTTGAAGCCCCTGTGGGTTAGCAGTAGCAGCGGTGAAACACAGTATGGCTCTTAGTGGAATTAGTGGAGTGGGATAGCAGTTTAAAAAAAGTAATACAACAACTATGGTCCCGCTTGGAGGAAGCAACCCCCCGGGTTACCGGTAGCTTAATTTCTCCCCCTTCCTCGTTCACAGGCAGCCCGACGTTTCAGAATAGAATGTTCGACTTCGCTCAACTATCCGAGTTCACATGTGCCAGCGAGTTTTGTGTTCTCAACCAGGCGAGTTTTGCAACGGACGAGAGAGTTACTATCACGGTAGAAACAGCAAAATGACTTGAGGATATTTTAAACACGAGAGAGTCACAATCACGGGGGAAAACTAAATGGCCACACAAAAACGCATTGCCACACAAAAACGCAGACGCAGCGCACTAGTGCTGTCGTGTCTGTTCGTAGCGCTTGCTAAGATACCACACTCATTATGCAGAGGGAGAGTGCTCAAAAACGGGCAAATAGACAAAACCCAATTCACCTCAGATTCCACTGTAAACATAGGCTAGGCTATTTGTGCCTAATGATTTTAAAAAGTATGACATATTTAGCAGGGTTTGTTAAAAAAAAATCCATCCATCCATCCATCTATCTTCATATTGTAACTCTGTACTTGTGCCGTGTGCGTAGCCTTATTGCAGAAAAGGCTGGTATGTTGATCTTACTAGTCAAACACATACTGCCTAAAAGGCTACTAATTTGGTCTTTTCTACCAGCCAAACTGCTTGTAGTCAAGATGTGTTAGTTAGGTAGCCTACTGTCATGTCTTTTATAAAGAGCACATTTGGAAGACTAGTCTATAGCACATGAAATGCTCCAGGTCTTTTAAAATAGGCCTATAGCAACAATAATATAATAATAATAATAATAATAATAATTATTATTATTATTATTATTATTATTATTATTATTATTGTTGTTGTTGTTGTTGTTGTTGTTGCTATTATTATTGCTATTGTTATTATTTTAATTATTATTTTTTAAAGCTGAGTGCGTGTGTGTATGGGGTGGTGAAAACATTTGGGTGCACATAAATTTTGTGCTGGTGCACCTAAAAAAATGTTTAGGCGCACCAGTGCAACCAACGCAAAAAGTTAGTCTGGAGCCCTGAAGTGCCAAGAAAAAGTCAAGAATCTGAATCAGATTGGACTGTTTGTTTTGTTAAAATTTAATTACTGTAACTTTTTCTGTTACTAGTAGTATTTTGTGCACATTCTGTACTCAAAGAAGAATGAGATTACATTATTTTTGGTCTTTTATTTTATTGATTTTGGGACTTGTGCTTGTTGGTCACTGTTGTAAGTGGTCTAACATTCTAAAGTTGTACTTTTATAGCTTGTAATTCCATTGATATGGTCACAATGCTGTATTTGCTGTCTTGTTCAATGAAGACTGCGGTTTCAGACTGTTGAATCATCTCAGTTTATTCAAACCAGATTAATATAATAATTGCCCTATGAGCTAATTTTGTGCCTGGTCTATTTGGCTGCCTTAATTCCCTTCTACACTGTCCTTCTCCATGTCCAGGTGTTTGCCTGTCTTGCACCTTCCTTTGGAGGTCCATGTGAGGCTAATATACAGGTGGTATAACATAACAGTCCCCTTATTACATCCGTGGCATTACCACACGACAATTTTTTTTATTTTTATTTTTCGCCCTCTCGCTTCAACTTTTTCCTGAAAAAATCAGAGAACCAACAAATTAAATTGGTGTGGCCTAAGCATTGTGTACGGTGTGTAGGGTCATCCCTCATTTCTTATCTTCTCCGAAACTTATCGGTACTGTTCCCCATATTTTTTTGTAATTTAATGTAATTTGTTGTTGTTGCAATGTGCAGAGGAGAAAATGCTGACAAAACGATCATCAGGCTAAGGAGACAATAACAGCAAGTAGTTCCCACAAATGTTGACCAATAATGGCATGCTGCTTTACTTGGAAATTGCATAATGGAAAATGAGTCAACGCATTAGACCAGTTCTCAAACTTTTTCCCCTGTGCACCCCCTTGTACATTTCAATGTGGTTCGCGCACCCCCTAATCGAATATTTTGGTGTGCTGATGTCCATGAAAGTATGGATTCACTGCACATTTTGCACAATTGTTTTGGGGAATCCTCTTTTTACAATAGTCTAGAGTTAAACTACTGTACAATTGACATGGACCCTTCAGCATACAATTCACCATACAATTAAAAACAACTTAATGTTCATTAATGATGGAGAAAACCTCACATATCCACCATTCCTCTATTTAGCATTAGACCATTTGCTACTCATGTTTAAACACACACACACACACACACACACACACACACACACACACACACACACACACACACACACACACACACACACACACACACACACACACACACACACACACACACACACACACACACACACACACACACACACCAACCTTTTCCATGAATTATATATGTGTGAATATTGTTTTTAAGCATTGTGTACGGTGTGTTGGATCATCCCTATTTTTTTTTCTTCCCCAAAACTTGCCAACATTAACTTGCGTTGAGTGTGCGTTGCTCACTGTTCCTTAAATCACTGTTCCTTAAATATTTTTTTTTGTAATGTAATGTTATGTGTTGTTGCAATGTGCAGAGGAGAAAATGCTGACAAAACAATCAGGCTAAGGAGACAATAACAGCAAGTAGTTACCACAAATGTTGACCAATAATGCCATGCTGCTTTACTTGGAAATTGCGTAATGGAAAATGTGTCAACGCATTAAACCATTTGCAACTTGTGTTTTTACACACACGTGCACACACACACAAGCACACGCCAACCTTTTCTATAAATGGTAAATGTGTGTGAATATCGTTTTTTTTTAAGTATTTTGTACCGTGTCAACCCTGTATATTTTTTCTTCCCCAAAACTCGGTAACATTAACTTTGTTATGCGAGGCTCACTGTTCCTTATATCAGTACTATTCCACATATTTGTGACTTTGTAATGTGTAATGTAATTTATTAACTTAATGTAATGTGTGTCGTTGCAGTGTGCGGAGGAGCAGAAGCGAGTAGCGGAGTCTCTCTACCCGTTCACCTTTAACCCCAAGATGAGCCTGACGCTAAGCCAGGTGTCCAGCTCCCAAAGGTCGCCCCCTCCTGTCAGACCCTGCGACCCACCAAAGCCTCTTCCCGACCCCAAGGAAAGCATGGTGAGTCAGATGCCAGTCTGGAGACAAGACTGTAAGGCCTGGGCCCTCATTTACTAGAAGTCTGCATTTCCTACCAAAGAAAGTGCGGCTGTGAAAATCTGGAAAGATGCGTACAAACAAAAAGTGTATTTACCAATAAGTGCTTAAACAGGTTTTCACATGAAATCTTGTGCACATGTATGAGCACATATGAGCCCAAGTCTCCACCTTGCCTCCTCCCTGCATTGTTTTCGTGAATGGTGAAAAGAGGAAAGCAAGAAAAGCTTTTTGTTAATGTAGTCACACTGTGCCAGAGGTGGCTATCATTTTTTTTCCCAACTTGTATGTCGTGTATAAAACATGAAAGATGGTGGATGCATGCCCATACACCCAAGGAATGACTAATCTGTAGCCCATCAGTTTGACATCCACCTGGTAATTGATGGACTGATTTTACATTAGACCTGTTTAAAAAAAAAAAACATGGTGGCAATAATAATAGGCAGTCAAGACTTTCCTGCCAAATGCAAGAATAGACCTCACTGATGTAGTCCTGAAAATATTAAATGTTTAGTAGCTGGCAGGCATCACTGGAAATAATGGACATCTAAATTTGTTTTCATACCAAGGTAGTTGTATGGGTCTGTTACAGTTTATACAGTTGCAATCGTGTCTCAACAATAACTTGATTGAAGTGTCTTGTTTCTTTGTTTCTTTGTTTTTTCATCAAATAACACAGCTCAATGGTCAAATACACTTGACTGGCTTCATTTTGCCATGATCTGTGACCGAATGCAACACACGTTGTTGTGCTGTGTTGCTTGGTGTGCCGCCAAATTACCAATTACACCAGAATGTACTTACAGCTGCTCAGAAATTTGCCTGGAGATCTGCTTTTTTCCACGTCTAGTCAGTTTTGGCACACCTGATCGTGTCAAGGGAAAACAATTTCAGTAGTTTTTTTGTTGTCAGTAAGCTTAGTACATGAGCCTCCTGGCCTAATGGTCAGGGAGTTGGTGAGCGCCGGTCAGAAAATGTGTACAAAGCATCGTTAAATTCTTACATTGCGTCTTTTAATTGTGTGTGAATGTGTTTGTGAGAGAGAGAGAGAGAGAGAGAGAGAGAGAGAGAGAGAGAGAGAGAGAGAGAGAGAGAGAGAGAGAGGAGAGGAGAGAGAGAGAGAGAGAGAGAGAGAGAGAGGGGAGGAGAGAGAGAGAGACAGAGAGAGAGAGAGACAGAGAGAGAGAGAGAGAGAGAGAGAGAGAGAGAGAGAGAGAGAGATTTAATGCTCATTCATCATATTATTTTCACTTGTTGACATAATAGAGAGAGAGAGATGAACATTTCATTTCCTCACATAGTTGAATTGTAGGGATACGATACCACTTTTTAAAAAAACCAGTACGAGCACAAGTACATTAATTTCTGTACTTGCCGCTATCGAGTGCTGATACATTTATCGACAACATAGAATGAAAGTAAATGCATGGCCTTGTTTTTTCTTGCTGTGATATGTTTCATTGTCCATTTCCTTGTAGACTTAAGGCGGGTGCACACCTAGCCCATCCGAGCAGACGTTACAACTATGACTAATCAGTTGTCTGTCTGCTCCCCTCGTGCTTGATTGGGCACAGTTTGCTCCACGAAAACACCGCGCCAACTTCACCTGCCGTGGACACTCCCCCGGGTAGCACCCAGAGGGATTTTGTTATAGGGCCTATAGTAACTTCCGTGTGTGAGAGCTCGCGGTTCGGCTGGCCTTGTTGAATGCTTTCATGTTTTAGCAAAGTCAACTCTCTACTTTTCGCAAGTAGTCACACGTAGGAGTTGAATGCATTAATGACTCAAAATAGACTAGCCTTATGCCCATTGGCAAAGCCCCCCTCCTATTCAACCATCAAGACCACATTCTATCTCTCGTCTTTTGCTCACAAAACTCTATGACTTTCGCGGTTTCATTAGCCTACTTCACTGTAGACTTAATTTCTCGCACTGCCATAGATGACTAAAGACGAAAATGGACATTGTCTTAACAATCACAGTGTAATGCTATGCAACATGCAAATTGTCCTTTTTTGGCTTCGTGATAGGACACTTTGTCAAGAGGGAGAATGAATGCAAAGTGGTGCACATTTTCGATACACAGACGGTAATTTTACAATATCTAGTTGTATAGCCGACTAATGCGGATGAAAATAATGCTGCCTAATAGACTATCCTGCTAATCGATCTCAATGTTTGTCCGATTTCGGGCAGCTCTTTAGCGATTTCAGGCTGGTTTATGAATCTGGGCAGGCAGATCATTTTGCCCGGTCTCTCTCCCCCTCCGCTCCAAAGTCAATCTCCAGTGCAATTGCATATTTTGCACATTTTGCACAATTTTGTACCTGTTGAACGATTGCCCTTTTTGAATGCTGTATATATTCATGACCTCTATTTTTCTTATCTGACTGAGCCCAGGAGGCATATATTTTAAATACAAGGAAGAATTACTAAAAGAAAATAAAAAGAACCTTGAATTGTACGACAGTTGCATCTCTTGTTATTCACGTTAACCTGTTGCGTGGAAATATATCAAGTGTCTGGTGGTTGGGTTCTCTCACCCTAATAAATGAGTGGCGTAGTCATTAATAACCGTGAAAAATATTACGGTAATTACTTAAGCAGGCCACATTTGGCGGATCCTTTCCTGCATGTAGCCTGCTGATTTCTAGACTGAACAACTAGAGGTAACAAATGCCCTCCCACCTCCTGCCCAGTTAGCACAAACCAATCACAGTCCGGCATGGAGCCCGACCACCGATGCTGTCCTTAACCCAATTGAACATGTTCAAAGTCTCCCGACGGAGACCCACGACCACCAACGTCCTCCCAACTACCCCAGACGCAACGACACACACCGAACCAATTCTGACCCAACTGTAGCCAACACACGACAAGACCCAAACGTCGGGTTGGTGTAGAGTGCCCTTTAAATGTAAATGATACCAGTATCGGTATTGGTGCATTCCTACTGAAATGACTGTGCAAGCATTACCACACACACACACACACACACACACACACACACACACACACACACACACACACACACACACACACACACACACACACACACACGTTTGTGTTCTGGTGGCATGTTTACGTTCTATGATTAAAGCTACCAACACCAACATCCCTTGTATTCAGTGTATGGGGATTATTTTTTGTGCCGGTAATTTGCTACCCTATTCCAGTAGGTTTGGATTGCTTAAAACCCCTTCAAAGCGCCACCTGTAAATCTGGGTGTGGCGCAACAAGCTTTCAGTCATTTCACCAAATGACTTGCTATTTCCAACAATACTGAAATCAAAACACGCTATGAAGCGTTTTTGCCTTTGTAAGGTTTTCTGTGTTTCGATACGTTAAAAAAAAATACATCCCTAACTACTGATTACCATACTACTGAAAAATACCTCTGCTCTGTCTGCTTTCAATGTAATTTTAATGTAATGATTAATGATGATGTTAAGTTGGTTTGTTTGCCTGTTTTAAAATACTCAGCTGAGCCCTGCACCAAATGACCTGACCGACATCACAAGCCCGCAGCATCCCAACCATGAAGTGGAGCCAGAGAAAACAGTCCAGCCAGCCAGTCCAGAGAGAAGAGGTGAGTAAAACAATCTTGATTTCCTGTCTGTCCTCATTTCTTGCTTTCTTTCTTTCTGGTTTTCTTTTTCGCTTTCTCACTTTCTCTCTTTACTTCTCGCTTTTTGCCTTTCTGGCGTTTTCTCATTTCCTACTGGAAGAGATTTCATTTTCACTGTGTCTGGCTTTATTTCTCTCTCTCTCTCGCTCTCTCGCTCTCTCACTCTCTCTTCCTCCCCCCCTGCTCCCTCTTCCCCTGTCATCTTCTGTCATCTCTCCTTCAGACCTGATGGAGGCGCTGGAGATGCGTGAGAGCCTCCAGCGGCAGCTGCAGGAGATCATGTCGGCCACCAAAGTGACCTCTGCCCGCCGTTCGTCCATGCGGATAGCGAATGGGGACTCCGATGGCTCCGATTCCAACACCCACACCCCCGGCAGTGGCACGCGGCGTGCCCGCGTGGCCAGAGCCAGCACTCTGGAGGCACGGCGGTAAGACCTGCCTCAACAACCAAAAACCACACTCATTGCCTTTATTGCTATTGCTCTAACGTCTGTCTTAACACATTGACTCCCAAGTCACGTAAAAGTACGTTTTTGCCTCCCATGCGTTGGCTCCCAAAACGTAAAATGAAGTTTTTACGTTTTTTTAATGGATTCTGAATCTACACATTCTAATGCACATTCTGTGTGATTTTCGTAATAATGTGATGAACAGAACGAAAACTGCCAGTCAAGTGACATTAGCTAGCTTGCATTTCAGATGATGTGGCTCTGAACAATAGCCTGACCAGGTGATTTTTGCATCGAAATAGTTTACTTGGGAGCTACTAGAGTTGTTCTTCGGGCGTGAAAATGCATTTAGACCCGCAATTTAAACTCGGAGAGTCAAAGAGCGCACCCATGACAAAAAAGGCTTTATCTCCGTTCGAATAGTGAAAAACGCTATTTCTACCTAAACCACTGCTCACTTAGACTTGAATAACTTCGGAATGGAATACGCTAGGAACAAACTGTAAAAACATACAGACAGCTGAGATTTTGGGCTTCCGAACAAGCCCTGACATGTGTCTGTAGTTTTAAGACAAAGTATTCGGTGGCTGTTCAAAAAATGATTAAATTGGCTGGGAGTAAAATAAAAAAACGGCTGGTATTCAATGTGTTAACACCCCAAAACACATCTTGGACCTCCACTCAGTATTGCCCAACATCTATCAGGCTAGCTGTAGAGGCGCTTAGCCAAAGTGGCTTAAATGGGTTAGGAATTTAGCAGACTTTTTTTTCAGGTGTTTCAGACTATAGCTGTCTATAATAGACTATAACTTCCACTCAGTGTAGCCCAACATTTGTCTTTGCAAAAGGTGCACCGCTAAATAAACCCCGTTGCTGCCACGTGTCCAGAACCAGCACTCTGGAGTCCAGGCAGTAAGGCCTGCCTTAAAGCAGCGCTCCATTTTTTTTGGACACAGGACCTCATTTCCAAGTCAACCAGAGTGTTATAAGTGTGTCCAGATCATTTTTTTGACCTGCTTGTATTTATGCTATATATACATAGGTATAAGTAGTAAAATCTGAAAAAAAACCTGATAATTTCTTAGTGGTCTCTTATTTACTGCATTTTCATAGCTGTATTTATGTTATGTTAATGTTACTACAAATGTATCATTTCTTTGTGGTGGCAAACCCATCTAGAAACCAAAAGTGAACTTTAGTGTGGTGTAATGCAAGAACTTGTCTTGTGATGGAGAGATGTTGGTGTGATGCAATGGAAGAACGTGTGTCATGAGTCATTGCGAAAGGTTGGTGGTTGGTGACACCTCATCGGACAATAGATAAGCGAAGATTAAACCATATCAATAGTGAAAAAGTGTTTGTGTTGTGTGGATACTCGCGCTTCAAGGGTCTAAGTAGCATGAAAAGCACTATATAAAACAGATGTATTGTTATTATCAGGGTGCGATTTGCCGGGGGGGATGGGGGGGATTATCCCCCCTTCTGGTTTTTATCTTTGCTGGAAAAAATATCCTCGCAAATAGGCCTATCAAAATAAACTAACAAAAATGTTGACATGACAGGCAACTTGTGACCCTTTTATGCAGTCTACATTGCACTCACTTTCAAAATTGCCCGACGTGGTGGAAGCTTTGATGTTTACGAGGTCCCGGACTCAACAGCACATATGCAACAAAGTTGCGTTATGTACGGGAATTAGTAACATATCGCTAATGCAAACGACCTGCGAAAATGAAACGCCAAAGCAGCAGTTAGTCCTTTTTTGATGGACCATCAAATAGGAAACAACCTACCCAACTACTTGGCTAATGCCTACAAACAGGCGCGCAAAAGGGGCGCATTGCATTGCGCAGCGTCAGTGGGGGAGCTAACAAAGGAAATGTTTAAGACATTTGGTTTGAAATAGGCTACTTTGCTTCCAACTCCCGACTGTTCTTGAGTGGCTATGCAAAAAGACGCGCCGACAGTAGGCAGATGTTGCGAGAGTTGTCCTGATCACTTTCCTCGGGGTTTGTTAGACCGCAGAGGAGGTGCGCGTTGTGCCCTCTCGCTAATTGATGAGGTGCCTATTGGATGCAGAATGCAAATGGCAAAAAAGCAGGTGCTCTAGGAAGGGAGGTGCTTTAAAATGGAGCAGAAAAGTTACTGAAATTGTTTAAGTATTTCTGTCTGCACATTAGGCTATGAAACCGTTGTGCCTTAATCGTAAATCTAGGCTACTGTCAAGGCAGACGGAATGGGTGGAGTAGTGCCTGAACATGCAATGAATTTGTATGACCCGACTAAAAGTTTGTAGAAAGTTTCAACGCATGAGGACGACACGTTGAAAGCCCCCTCTGCCTACACTCGGTGGCTATTTCTAGGGTTAGTGCGCTTAGGATTGTGAGTGACTGAAGTGTTTTTGGCACACGAAATGTAGGCTACAGAATTCCCCCTTCGCGATTTCAGTGTAACATTTTTTTGCGCAAGAGATGTCCAACTGCATTAGGCGCAAAAAAAAACCTCTCAATGAAGACGCATTGTCTTAGTGTCCGTGTCCGTGTTGGGGGAAAAAATACACTGCCACGTTGTTTTTGACTGAATTAAGTGTTATTCATTTGATATCATCCAATAGGCCTATTGAGCTGTTAGTCGCGTTAACTTCATTTTGTGACGTCACGTTTCATGAAAAAAAAACATCCCCCCCTCTGGTTTTATGACAAATCGCACTCTGGTTATTATTATTTATTTTATTATTATTATTATTATTACACTCGCATCACGTGTAAAATATGCATGCATTTTTCTAAACAGTCTGTCTTGGTAGGCAATTGTGGAGATGAACCTGCAGGATATTTCCATTACTTTTTGGATTTATTTGTTAACATCAAAATAGTAGGTACTTATAGTGATACTGTCCCATTTTTGAAAATAAGCTCATATTAAACCTCCCCTTGCTCTTGTACTTTTAACCGTTCTCCGAGTATGACAGTGCAAATTTTACCTCCAAACTAGCAGTTAACATTGAGTCCTATGAGACCAGCTAGCCGCCAGCTGGTCTCATAGATCTCAATGTTATCTGCTTGCGTTGAGGTTAAATTTGCACTGCCATACTCGGAGAACGGTTAAAAGTACAAGAGAAAGGTACACCCAAACATTTAACTCAAGGAGAGGTGTAAAATAAACTTATTTCTAAAAAATGGGACAGTATCACTTTAAATGTGTGCATAGTTTGCACGCTTGTGTGCACATATTCACTGTGTGTTCCTGTGTGCCTCTTTCAGCCTGTCCAGGCAGGCGATGGCGATGGCGGTGGAGGTGAACACGGAGCCGTCCCAGAGCGAGCAGCTGCAGATCGTGTGGGACGACCCCACGGCGCGCGAGGAGCGGGCCAAGCTAGCCGACCACATGCGCTGGCCCTGCAGCCCCTCCCAGCACTCGGAGAGCCTGGCCGCCCTCGCCGACCCCGCACACCACCCACCGGCACCGGGGGCCCACGGCTCCATGACCGACTCAGAGCTCATCGATATGGGTAAGAGGAAATGGAGGTGGACAGAGAGAAAAATAAAGCTAAAGTTTCTTTCAAGAAATAAGAGGGACAACGAGAGAATGACAGGACAGAAAATGAAAAAGAAAATAAGAGAGCGGGAGAGAGAAAGAGATTGCAGCTGGGTCCATTGGACTGAAGGATTTGATGGTATCCCCCTGTTTGTACTGTATGTATATTTTGTACATGTGTCTGTTCCGTGCATCACAGGCTCTATGACAGACTGAGCTTATTGATTTTGGAGAGAGAGAAAGGCTTTGAGTGTTATTTTGGGGTTGGGGGATTCCACAGGAAAGAGAGTGTGTAGTGTATGTGTGTTAGTTTGTAATCTAGAAGGTGTTTCTGGGTATCCAGTCCAAGGTAAAGTGTGTGTGCACGTGTGTCTATTGTATGTGTGTACAAGCATTCACACGTTGGTGTAAGTTTATTATTAGTCACAGTGCTGCTGTGCTCGTAATGTGTTTCGGTGTGAGTATTGTCATGACTGTACATTTTTTTAACTGTAATTTTTACAAGTTTCCCAGACTGTGATGACTTAACATGATTTTATATTAGATAAACTTCATTTGAAACTCATCAATCCTTTTTACACCACTAAACCACAATTGAATTGTACTAACTTTGCCTGCCCCTCACCACACACCCACACACACACATGTGCATACCTGCAAACTTGTCACCTTTCGGCGAAATTCGCCGTTTTGATCTCAAAATAGGTCACTTACGTGAATCGTGTAGATCCGAGGAGTTTTTTTTTTTTTGGGGGGGGGGGTAGACAGACTAGATAGACTGGATACGGTACTCATAGAATCTCTGCTAGTTCTACAGACATTACGGTTGAGCGACATTCTATTGATCTCTGCCTGTAGTTCCCATTGGCCGCAACGTGTGTCGGGGGAAACATTGGCCAATCAGAGCGCTAATTCAGAAGGCTAGTTCTACTAGCGGCAAAACTCGAGGCACCGCACCAGTCGGAGTGAACAGCTGATGAAACGGTGGTCGCGAAACACACGTATCCCCCCCCGTTATTATCTTCTACCTAGGTACTGTCGCCTTCCTTTTACAAATGACCGCTGTCCAAATCGCCGTTTCAAAGGTAAAGGATTTCAGCAGGGTTTGGGAATTGTGAACTGTTTCATTAGCTAAGCCCGTCCACTTGTGAAAATAAATATAGCCCAACGTCAGGTCTGCGGTCCTAACATGGATGTTTCGCTTTATTTAAATTGACGGCAATATATTCATGCTTGTTTTGATATTTGACCAAAACGCTATTGAATACTTCAGAGTGAGAAAATGTGTTAGAATGACGGTAGGCAGGGACTGACTGCGCTATAAATTGGGCAGATTAATAGAGAATTAAATTTGGTTCCCTTATGTCAGATACACACTCGATGAAACCTTCATAAACGTGAGAGGAATGCATAGCAATGGCTATTTGTCTCAATAGCTATATGACTCATTTTGCAACGTGTGCAATCATGAATTTAATGTTAGCAACCAAAGACATCATAATAATTAATCTAAATAGCCTATTAACCTAGATGACATCTGCCTTTATCTTTTTCTACAATCCAATGCTTCTTCATAGTAGGCTACAACACCATTGTATTGGGGAAATGCTGAAATTCTGCTCTCATTCATTCATAAATTCACTAAAATGCCTTGGCACTTATTATAGCTTATTATATTATACATTTATTATAATATATTATATTATTATTATTATATATTATAGCTTATTATATTATACATATTATACATTTCCTTATTATTTAGCCTACCCTCTTTAGCCAAAAGCAGCAAATGCTTTCATAGTCAATTGCAGTGGGGCTCAAAGTTAAGACAACCCCAAGTGACCGTGTGCTCCCTCCTTTTGGCTGGTAATAATAAATAGGACAACTTAAATTTTGACAGGTGGTGAGTGCAGAGGCGCTTCTTGTCACTAGGCTAAATAGGCAGCCGCTTGGGGCCCCCAAAGTAGATGGTGAGTAACAGCTAAGACTTTAAGCAACAGTAGTTGTTGAGTTTTCGCTTGGGGTCCCAGCTTAACCTAGAATTGCGTCTGGGTGGCTTGTAAGACATATATTGGCTGGTGATGAATAAAATTAGTTCAGAAGTCTAAGTCTAAGAAGTTTGTAATAGTGTAAGCCTTGTATATATAATATCGTCTTTTTAACTGTTCTTTTTTGTGGCGGTTAGGGGGGGGGGGGGGGGGCTCGCGGGTTTGCCGCGGCGCCGCGATTAGTTTGTCACCTTTTTCAACCCTCCTGAGTTTGCAGGTATGCATGTGCAACACACACACATACACACACACAGGGTTTCCCCCAGCACTTTATTGCTTAGGCGGCCACCTTGACAAGAAACACCTACCACCTTCACCAGGCGTGGAGTGGCCATCGGGAGATCGGGGACTTGTCCCGGTGGGCCGCGGCCGCGAAAGGTATTATAGCGGCCGCATTATGTTCTCAGCCGGCCCCAGAGTATTATATGTGTCATTGCAAAGGCTAACTAACTACGTTTCACTTCTTATCGTCACCAAGAAATTGACTCACCAGTATATATACCGTCTACCCGACCGCAATACCTCAGTGACGGTGTCAAACAGTAAATTGGACACATCCCTTCTCTACTGATAATGATCATACACCGTAGATCGCGGAAGTTTACTAGATCTTATTAACATAGTTTCGTTTTCAGTATTTCAAGGGGGGGGCAAAAAGGGCCGCTAAGGGGAAAATTCTCCTGGTGGGAAAAGTCTTCCCACTCCGCCCCTGACCTTGACTAGGTCCCCTGAAAAGATATGTTATGTAACATATTTCATGTTGTGAATGTAATTTCTAAAGTTGCCCAATGCTCAGCCAAAAAATATACTTTTAACGCCCCACCACCTTGACTAACAAAAATGCTGGGGGAAACACTGCACACACATACACTTGCATATGAACCTGTAAGTTATCCTTCTATCTATCTATCTATCTATCTATCTATCTATCTATCTATCTATCTATCTATCTATCTATCTATCTATCTATCTATCTATCTATCTATCTATCTATCTATCTATCTATCTATCTCACACACACAAACACACACACTTGCATTTGCCACCTCACTCATAATATACACCCCATCCCCCAGCTGCCTACGAGGTGATAGAGAAGCAGTTGGGTCTGAAGGCCAAGAGTCCTCCCAGGGAGCCCGCGGTGGAGCCCCACATCCGCACCCCGGAAGGGCCCAGCATCGCCCTGCCCACTGCCAAACCACCGGCTGCGCTGCCTCAGGTAGGATGGCCTGGCCTTGCCAAAGGTTTTTAATATGGTCACCAAGATGAATTGGAGACCTGAGCCCTGAGGAAGGCCCATCAATCGAAAACGTGTCCATTAAATTAACAAAAAGATATAAGTATGCAGACATTTTTCTTTCTTGTTTCACAGTTTTCGTTTATGTTTGTCACCTTTTAATCTTGAGTGCATTGTAATTCGTTTAAATGCATCAAGATAATTCCTACCTTGTATCACCAAAGCAACAAAGTGAGATCAAGTCTGCAGCTCAATGGGAAGTCACGCCCATTTAGGAGACCAGTCATTCTCCTAGTCTCCTAAAGGGGCATGGCTGCCATAGGATTGTGGCTTAGAGCCTTATGTCACATGCATTCTAGAAGAAACTCTCAGAACATTTCAAATTTTAACAGGGTTAACCCCTAGCACGAGTAATCGTTTCTCAAGGTCACTACCAAACGATGGGGTGAAATCAAACCCACATTTCAACTTAAACGGAGTTGAACAGAGTAAAGACACTAATGGACCAAGCACGACTTGAGCGAGTCAAGCGACGGAAGTGATTGTCTTTGTATTGAATTGTGGGAGAGAGAAGAGACAAAAACTATTCGGGCGACTAGAGGTGATTTGAGCAACTTGAGCTACATTTTTTAGTTGGACTTGAGCAAATATTATGCATATTAGCTATGATGTGGATCGGCAACAGCCGCCACAGCCAATGGGATTGTTGGAATGATTTTAGCAGACTACTCTGTCGCTTCTATCGCTCGTATCGCTCTCGCTGCACAGTCCAGCGATTCTCTGTCGCTTGATCTTGTTGCTGCCGGTGTATTTGCCCGGTCATGCGCCATTCCCTCAGAGGGTAGTGTAGTGTGTGGGTAATGGTATTCAGTTGCACATTTAGATTTAGAAGTATTCTCCCTGTGATTAAGTTATATTTGGTTAAACAGTGTGATCTAATCTTCTCTACTTCTCAGGTGGAGGAAGAGGAGCGTGAACCGGAGAAGAAGATCCCTCGCTTCCAGCTCTCCTCGCTCAACCCTCAGGAGCGCATCGACTACAGCCATCTCATAGAGGAGCTGGGTATGGCACATTGTTTTAGTTAGAGTATCGTCTGGCCACTCTGCGGCTTATATTTGAATGATGGGGCCGTGAAGACTATCCTGGTATGACCCCCGCATGATACTTCTCTTCATTCTTATTCATGGTCTGGAGGTTCTTTGACCTGATGCGATTAGAAGGGCGGGAAGATTGCACTCAGTTCTGGTTTTGAAAGTTTGGACTGCTCTCACCCAATCGTTCGCTTATTGGCCGTTCTACTGGTGGACGACTAAACCCTCCGCAGAAAAGAACCTCCAGACCATGAATACAAATAAAGAGAAGTATTATGGGCGCGTCACCAGGCTAGATGAAGACTGGACAGTAAGTAATTGGGAGAGAGAAATAGGGTGGAATTGAGAATAATGGCCCAGGTTTAATCGAGCCTGTGGTCTGGTCTGGTGGTCCAAGCGCTGCACCCCTTGCTACGTCCTTGTTCACTGCTTGCTGTGTGGCTTTGTTTCAGAGACCAACATGCATATCAATCTAACATCAAAGCCACCATGGTGGTTGACAGCATTTAAGTTTGTATCTATGCATTTGTTTGAATCAAATATCAAAAAATAAAATCTATTACAAAATACCCCATTGCACGGATGAGGCGTAAATGCAATGTTGTTGTGTGCAGTGTGCACTGTTTGCTGTGGAGTGCTCGCTGTGTCACAGTTACAATGGGAGTTGGAGTTTCTCAGGTGGGCAGGACTTTCACTTTCACTTCACTTTCATTGACGGTGTAACATGATGGTGTTGCAGGTGGCGTGGTGCTGGAGCGGCAGAGCTTCGACCCCAGCTGCACGCACATCATCGTGGGCCACCCGCTACGCAACGAGAAGTACCTGGCTGCCATGGCAGCAGGGAAGTGGATCCTGCACCGCTCATACCTGGAGGCCTGCCGCGCAGAGGGACACTTCATCGAGGTCCCAAAGATATTTGTTTTATTAATTTACAGCGCAGCATGTTAGTATTGGCACCTTTTTGAAGTTTAAAGGAGAAATTTGGTGTAAAATGGCTTAAATGGTGTTAAAACATGATGCTGAGGGCTAAGTCTGGGCACATACCTGAACTCCATTCGTGCCTTGCATTGAGAAATCCAGCGCTAGTTAGCCGATGCGAACATTGGGCTTTTGCTGTGGTTCAGGAGGGTGTAGAAGTAGCAATCGTTATAAATCTCTACTTTCCACCCAATTACGACGCTCAAAGTTGCCCAAAACTTCATTCTGTAGAGTCGCGGGGTTGTTGACATGTAAAACGAGGCATAGAGAACTTTGGTAGCCCACAGTTTGTTTAGAAACAATGCCATTCTTACAGGCTGCGCCAGGTTGGGCGATATAGCCAACGCCAGAGTCGGTATAAGAGACCAGTGTGTCAATCCATGCCTGCAGTTCACCTAGAGGGCGCTGTCGAGAGAGCGCAGCCCATTCATTCAAATGGAGTCTGCACTCACCCGTTGGCGCCCCTAGAGTGCAGTACCACCCGGAAAAGTAGTGAGTGAGCACACTGGACTAGTCTATAGTAAACCGACTCTGGCGTTGGCTATATCAGCCAGTAAGCCTGTAAGAATGGAATTGGTTCTAAACTCTGCGGAATGAAGTATTGAGCTACTTTGAGCCTCGTAAATGGGTGGAAAGTAGATATTTATGACGATGACGAATAGGTGCTGGTCCATCACAGCAGAAGCCAAATTTCAACTAGCTCTTGGAATTCTGACAAGTGCTTGGGATTCAGAGTGCAGCGCTTGTATGGAGTTGAGGTAAAGTGGTGGTCATATATTTACATACCCCAGTAGAATATTTAGTTTTTTATCCATTTCTCAGAAAAAAATGGATGATACCAAAAAATCTTTGCTCATCACTATTGTTTGAATGAAGCCATCTATTGGAAAGAAACTGGTTTGAGTTTTTTAAAATAATATTAACAGCAGAAACTACCCAAATAAGCTTGGTCATAACTTAACATACCCTGGTGATTTGAGGCTAATAACGTTCATACAATTTCACACAAATGGGTCTGAATGGCCATAACAGTTGTCTTGCGATTTGATTGTGCATAAAAGGTCAGTGAATAGTTGGACTCCCGAGAGAACCTTGCATCCCTCAAGTCAGTGCTTCACTACAGTTTCATGTTCTACTACATCATCAAGAAAGCAAAATATTTGTCAAAAGGGTCTTTCAGGGCAGATAATTGAACTCTACGAAACAGGAAAGTCACATAAAAAGCTTCAAACAAATTCAGAATGTCAATTTGCACTGTTGAAATTTCAATTCAGACGTGCCATATAAGGGCTTTGGTTGGAATCAAGCCATTGGCAGGTAGATCAAATAAAAGCTCATGTATAATTCAGGGTTCCCACTGGTGCTTGAATTCCTTGAAAATGCTTGAGTGCTTTCAAGGTTGTGAAAATGCTTGAATGTTTAGTGAAGTGCTTGAAAATGCTTGAAATTTGTGTCAAAAGTCAAGTTCAGTAAGCCAAATAATAGAAATAAATTGTTCAGGTACATAAAAAATCTGAGGGAGTGAGATGTCAGATGGGATTTGCCATTCGACAACCTAAAATTGATTAGAATGCAGGAGATTGCATCTTAAAAACACAAAATTCTGGGGGAGGACCCCCACACGCCCTTCCCGCGACCTGGAAAACCGACCTGGTGCTGGAAAACTGAACATTTGGTGCTTGAAGGTGTTTGAAATGTGCCTGAATTTGTTCATGAAAAAGGTGTGGGAACCCTGATGATTGCATGGGAAGTTGTTCAGGAGGCATAGGACAACCAAAAAAATAACTTCAGGTGATGTACAGGACAACATGAAAAAATGTTTCAAGCTGTACAGCAAAGAGGCACATTAGAAAATATCTGTCGGGGGTTGCCAGGAGAAAGTCTGTGAAACATGGTGATGGACCACTGATGTCATGGGGACATATGAGTTACAGTGTACGTTTGGTCCATACTCATGGAATGATGAAAACATAACCCTCTGAAAAATTCTGGAGGAAACTTAACCCTCATCAGACTTGAAGCTGCACACAGGCCATTGTTTGGGCATGCCAACATGACAATAATCCAAAAGAGAACTCCAAGTCAACCTGTCATTAGCTTCACAAAAATAAAATGAAGGTTGTTAAGCAACCATCTCACTCTCCTGACCTCAACATCAATTAACCACTCAGGGGAAACCTCAAGCATGAGGCTCCGGAAAGACACCCAACGATATTGTAGGAAACAACCATTCTTCCAGCAATAATTGGCTGTTTTGCCATCTGAGAAGATTTAAGAGCCTTATCCACAACTATTACAAAAGATTTAAAGCGGTCAATGATGTTAAATGGGGCAGTATACAACATCAGAAACTGGGGTATGTAAACTTTTGATCAGGGTAATTTGGATAGTTTGTGTTGTGATTCTGATTTTGAAAGAGTAAACACAGAGGATTGCTAATAAATGTCTTTAGCCAGTCACTAGCAATGAGTGAAAAAAAGGTTTTGTGTAATCCTTCATATTCTATGAGAAATTGCTAAGAAAGCATATATTCTTCCAGGGTATGTAAACACATGACCATCACTATTGTGGCAAGAGTTAGCCCTCAGCACCATATTTTAACACTATTTAAGCCATTTTATGCCATGTGCTAAAATAGGAAATGAAACTATTTCCTGGTTAAACTACTTTGTATGAACAAAATATACACTTGCAGTAACTTGTTCATGGCTAGATTTCTCAATGTAGTGGCTAACCACATCCTACAGTACAGGCCACAGGCCAGGCACATGTGCTTACAGTGTATATTAATTTGTAGCTTTATTTGAAAACTCAAGGTTGGGTACACACACACACACACACACACGTAAATCCTGTACAGATGAGTTGAATAAAGATCATTAACCATGTGTGTTAAGCATGAGACTTTCCCGTGTCTGATCAGCCCTGACTAATGCCATGAATGGTGTATGTGTGTGTGCGTGTGCTTATGTGTGTGTTGCAGGAGGATGAGTATGAGTGGGGTAGCGGCTCCATACTGGATGCGCTGCCCTCCATCCCCTCCCAGCAGAGGAGGCTGGCCGTGGCAGCCATGCGCTGGAGGAGGTTCCTACAGGACACCGACGGCAAAGAGGTACTACATAGTACACTTAGAACCCTTAGTACCAAAGAGGTACTAATTAGTACCCTTACAACCTTTGGTGCTCCAGTACCTTAGAACACTCAGTACCTTTTATGCTGTGCTCAGATCAGAATCGACTAAATCGTTTTTGTAGCTGGTAAAATACAGCTGCTAAATAATTATGTTCACTTCTGTCGCTCAAACAGTTCATGATGAGAGATTGAAACATTCGATTTTGTTTACCCATTTAAGGAGCCACCCAGATAGCTGACAACCGTATAACACTGTTCTGTTTAATATTTACACAAGCCATGCAGCTTTTCCTCAAGCTTTGTTTATAACTTAAAAGTATGACTGCCTTCAACATATTTTTGACATAATGGACATGGTTTTCGAGATGGTCTAGACTGGGCTTTTTTCTGTACACATCATTTGTGTGCCAGTTTGTGTTTGATGAAAAGGCCTTTTCTGATTAAGTTCCAAAAATAGAACCAAAGTTTTGAAGATATTCCCAGACATGCACACAATTGGAAAAACTGCGAAAAACGATTGCATTCCGAGAAGTTACCACCATTTAGTCGCTCACTCGCTTGTTCGTCAATCGCTCATGGACATTCGAACATTCGCTAACGTTCCCACGGGTTAACCGTTGCTGCAAAAGTGAGAAGTAAGCTTAATCAGAACTTTACCTTCCAATTTGTTACTCGCATACTCAAAGTTCAAATCTTGGAACTCGTCCAAATTGCATCAGTTGTACTCACCTCGGCTGTCCACAACTCACTTCGCTAAAACACATAAATATTCTGGATGGATGGAACTGATCTACATGTGTCATGTTTTACCTCTAAAATGATTAACCGTTTCCAGGGTGCGTTCAGTGGCTGGGTGGTGATTCTGAACATCGACCAGACGAGAGAGGCCGGCTTCAGGAGGCTGCTGCAGTCTGGCGGCGCCGAGGTTAGACAGCCCCTGTGCCCTTCCACATGAAACCACATCCTGCCATCTGTCTGCCGTGTTCAGTTCACCTTTCACAATGCTTTTTTCTTTATTTTATTTTTATTTTTTCCATTCATACATGCATGCATGGTGTAATAAACACTGCTGTATATAAATTTAACAAGTGAGACCTCAATAGTACATGCTGTGAGCACGCTCTGTCTCTCCCCCCCTCTCTCACACACTCTTTCTGTCATTCTCTCACTCTCTCATATTCCCACACACACATTCTCTCTCTCACTTACTCTCACACACACACACACACACACACACACACACACAGGTTGTCCCGTCGGGCCCGTCACCATCTTTGTACAAGGGAGCCACACACCTGTTTGCAGACTTCAGCCGCTTGAAGCCGGGGGACTTCCGAGTTGATGTGGCCGAGGCCCAGGCACACCGGGTGCGCTGCCTAAAACCAGAGTACATCGCAGACTACCTCATGCAGGTGGGAATGAACACTCTGCCTGTCTATGTCTGAAGGGCATTTAACCCCTGTTGGAGAGGAGAGTGATGTGCATGCATGTGTGTGCGTGTGAGAGGTCTGGGGCAGTGTGTGGGCTTTAGTTGTGTCTGTATCTGAAGGGCATTGAACTGATGTGGTGCAGGGGTGCAGTAATTCAAACTTAAACTAATTAGTTTGTGGAGAGCAGGCACATGGAGCATACCACATAGTTTTGTAGTGAAATGTGGCTTCTGACATGTTTTATTTAGCACTTTGCCAATGCCAAACTGTCAAGTGTCATATTTTGCTGCAAACTTAATTGACCAGATAACACAACTAACCACTTGGTATGTTGTATATTATTTAAATCGAATGTTAAAGGAACAGTCCACCCTTTTTTGATTTTCACATCTTTGCAGTATTTCCAAGCATTATTCATGAATGTGTGTATCATTTTTGTATGTGTTTGCATTGCCTAGTTTAACAGTATAGCCAAATTAAGCATAGCAATGCAAGTCTATGGGCACAAACAAAACATCCTCAAATGTACTTATAAACTACTTAAAAATTAATGTAAAATTCACCAGAGTGCAAAAGATCTATTTAAAGGCCAACTTCCGATAAAACACAGTTTTACTCACTCCTTTTGAAGATCGGACGGTCACCCCAAGTTAAACTCACTTGCAAGGCTCTCATAGCGGTGCGTCACCTCGCCTGGCTGTGTTTCCCGGTGTTTCCCAATTTACATAAATAATGCAGAGAAACGAGCGAATCACGAAAGCCTTTCTGTATTTCGTCACATCGAAAGAAGGCGTTGCCCACAAAGCTTTATGTCGACCCATTTTTCTAAAAACATGTCGTCATTTTTTTCTGCTTGTTTTCAATACAAGCAACGTCTGGTGGCCCGAAATCTAGCTTAGCTTAGCTATCAGCTGGTTGCTACTCTCAGGTACACACACAGCACAAAGCCTCATCCATACAGCAAGCCCACTCTGGTTGCTCCGTGCCTGCAGCTCGCCTAGGGGTCGCTGTCGAAAGAGCACAGCCCTGAATGGAGCATGCACGCCTCCGTTGGCGCCCCTATAGTGCAGTACCACCCGGAGAAGTGGCGACTCTGTTTCCCATTACATTCTATCCAAGAACAGGAGGACTGAGCCAATCAGAGACGCATTTCCACGAGAGCAGGAAGAGTGAGCCAATCAGAGACGCATTTCCACGAGAAACACGGAACACCCTCTCGTTTCTCCACAAGCCACATTGCTGGCTTGCAAAAACGGCTTGAAAACAAAGCAACCAGAACGTTTTTTAAAACAGGACCAACGCGTAACACATTCAATAACAATGGGGAACACAGCAATATTAATCAAATGACGTTGAGAGGCCATCTTTAATCCCGTCCTGTAATCATGTGTGGCTTGATGCTATTGTTCCCATTCGCTTCCAGTCATTATGCTAAGATATGCTAATAACTCTGATCCAATAAATCTAAGTACTGAAAACACTGAGAAGAAAATGGTATGCACAATCAATAATGTTTGGAAATACTGCAAATATTTGAAAATCAAAAATGGGTGGATTGTTCCTTAAGGGTGATTTGATAGGCTATGAGCCGAGGGGTCGACCGGTGCCATCTGGGGGGGGGGAATGCTAGCAATATTTTTTGGCAAGGTATATCCCCCCACTAGTAGAAAAAGCTTGATAGCAGTCATGGGGTGGTAGCGAAATCACTTTTTTCAGCTCTTGAAGTTACTACCCCCCTATAATAAATACTGTTTTTTAATATCGGCTGTATATGTAGTTATGGCTTATGTTGGGGGTATTGCCAATATCCTATACCATCGTGCTTGTTATCACTGGAAAGGGGACCTTTCAGGCTTTCATTTCAGCCCATTAATGAATCTGTCTGACATACACAGAAGCCACAGCACGTCATTAAACCAGAAATAGCTCCCATTTTCACATAAATTGTGCCAAAACTGTGCACTTTCGTTTACATCTGTGGCATGAAAGAACACCAAGGACACCAAAATTAACAACCTCAATACTCAGGGCACTCTACTGATTCAGAAAATGTATAATATGCCCATGCTATCATTTAGTATATGTTTGTGAGAGCCTTAAATGTCACTTGTGCAACCAGCAAAAGTGTCTTCAAAATAGGACCCAATAGAATGGACTAATACAATGCCGGTATCACTTTACTTAAACAAACGTTGTTTATACTGTAGTTCATATGTGAATGTACATAACATTCACAAGTTGTTAAAGTATTCAATTATTGTAGTGCAGTGTTTCTCAAAGTGGGCCGGAAGCCCCCCTAGGGGGGCGCGTGAAGTCAGAAGGTTTTTCTTTTTTAATACTTTTCTGCTTTGCCATTAAGTCACTAATATTTAGAGAACATAGGCCATACTGTACGTGTATATCAGGCTCTAATAAACTTCACGACGACCTATTTATTTGTATTTTCGTAACCATTTTGCTCGAGGGGGCGCAGACAGACACCCTTCCTCTGAAGGGAGGAATGGCACGAAAAGTTTGAGAAACACTGTTGTAGTGTATGTGAAGAAATACAATCTAGATGGTAGGCCCTGGAATGATAGGGCATTGGGTAACACTTTACTTAAACCACTCAGATATGGTATCTCATTAACAGAATTTAGATAAATGTTCATATACAGCATTTCATACAGGCTATTTCATAAACAAATAGACTGAGACCCTATACAAGGGGTTACAAGCCAATAAAGAAACATGTTGCAAAGGGAATATGTTTAATGAAAGAATAGTTTCATGTAGATTTATATTATTTCGTCGTCAGTACTCTTCATCTTCCATGTCATCCCCTTCATCTGAACTGTCTATGGTTGCCTGGTTTCCGCACACTCTCAGTTTACACATGTCTGTGCACCTGAGGCCATTTACCAGACAAACACAATGATGGCTAGAGCATTTTGTAGTGCAGTTGCACGAAAGAAGGTCCCGGACAGCTTGGGATATTGTCAATATTATATACAATAGCGCTTGGTATTACTGGAAAGGGGACCTTTCATTCTTTCATTTAAGTCCATTGCTGAATGTTTCTGACACACACAGAGGTCACAGCACTTCATTAAACCAGACATAGGTCACATTTTCTCACACATGTTGGCTAAACTGTTTGATTTCGTTTATCTCTGTGGCATGAAAGAACGCCAAGGACACAAAATTACACAACCTCAATACTCGGTGGACTCGGAAAATGATAATATGCCCATACAATTATTTTGTATATGTTTGTGAGGGCCTAAAATTTGACTTGTGCAACCACCAATAGTCTTCAAAATAGTAGCCAATATAGCAGGTCATTAGCTGGAAATATCAGGCCTTTTTTCCTGCCAATGTTTGTGCTGACATTCACAGAGGTCATTAAACCAATAATTTCTCGGCCCTATCGTGGCCTAATGGTAGGACACTGGTCTACTACGCGGCTGACCCGGGTTCGATTCTGAACCGTGCCCTTTGCCGACACTCCCCCATCTCTCCCTCCCAACTCGCTTCCTGTCACCTCCTTCACTGTCCTGTCTCATATAAACAAAAAATAAAGGCTTGAAAAGCCCCCCCCCCCCAAATACTTAAATGATCACTCCTGCCAATTTCAATATGCTGTTGTATTGCTCACATTACCCTTGACTTGTCAGTACCCGGAGATGCTGCATGCTGCTATTCTAATGGGGGCAGATTTTGTTTACATTTAAAAATAATCTTAACATGGGCCTACTCCAAATATTTTCCCAAAAGGTAACACCTGCCCCCATTACAATGACCAGGATCTTGGAAAAGGCTGAAGAAAAAAAATCTCTGGTACTGACAAGTCCAGGGTAGTGTGAGCATTACATGCATGTTGAAATTGGCTGGCGTTATCCTTTCAACCAGTAATTTCTCACAAATTCCACCTCAACTGTATGATTTATGTTGTCCCTATACCATGGGAAAACATCAGGGTCACAAAACCAAATTATTTTAAATCTAAAATCTTAAATCTAGGCATGCTGTTGATTCAGAAAATGTATAATGTACCCATACAATATTTGAAGAGTTCAGATGCAAAAACCCCTAAGTGCCTTTTCAGAAAATAATCTTAATTCATTTTTATTTAATACAAAGCTATAAAAATTGCATATTTTTTATTTTATTTATGTAATATAACTATTTATATGTATTATTAAGCACATGAATGTAAACCAAACCAACAAAGTGGTTCTCTAAAAATATAGAAGTGCAGGTCTTCAGAAATGGAGTTAGGGGGTTTTGCATCTGAACTCTTCATTTGCAGGAGCCTTTAAAAGGCCGTAATGAAGGCCCTAATGACCTATTTTCTGACCAATTCTGTAATATCTCCTTACAGACATACATACAAATGTTGGATAAAAAGAAATACATACAGTATGAATGTATGTGCATAAGAATGTATAAATCCGCTTTGAAATGGTACTGTTGTCAGTAAATGATCAAATTGCACATACAGCACTGGTTAATAATAGACCTATTGTCCTGCCAGACATTTCACAGATTACTGACCAAAAGCTTATTGAAAGAAAGAAGAAAATTGAAAAATATTTCCCAAAATGTAATATGGTAGCCCTTCCCCAAATGATAATTTCAAAGGCTACATTTTTGCCATAGAGAAAAGGTGTGTGTGTGTGTGTGTGTGTGTGTGTGTGTGTGTGTGTGTGTGTGTGTGCGCGTGCGTGCGTGCGCGTGCGTGCGTGCGTGCGTGCGTGCGTGCGTGCGTGCGTGCGTGTGCGCGAGCAGAAGAAATTCAAACTTGATGCCATCTGAAATTTGTGTCAAAATTCAATATGGCTGATATTTCCCAAAATGGATGACTTTCATGCATTTTTCTCAATACTGTGGGGCCATAATATAGGCCTACTACATAGTAGATTACTTTTTTCAGCACTTCTCTGTTATATTCTCTTATAGATACAGGGGTGATAGCAGTCCGGCGCCGCGCCGGAAATCCGGCGTAGCGTGGCTGTAGAAAAAAAATAAAATAATAATTTCCCCAATATTAATAAAATAATAAACTATCGCGTAGGCCTTCATTAATGTATGGTGAAAATAAATGAGCGCGCAACAGCCTGTTGTAAGAGACGCGAAAGGAACCCAAATGAGCAGCAGCCCATAATTGTATCATCCCGACATCTTACTGAAAAATGTATCAATTTGTTACGTCTTGCTCTTGAGTCACTCACCACAGCACTGGCGGCAGTCTTCTAGTTCTAGTGAAAGGAGAAGTAGATTGGCTGTCAGTATGCACAGTAAAGAGAGTTCTAGGCCCCTACTGGTTACCCTTCTCAGATATTTTCACCGTCGACGGAGGCAAATCCAAAAATGGCATCTCCTTATACTGAAGAAACGGAAGAAAGTACTATAGGCCAAGTTTAGACCATTTGGATTCCGATAAAAATTAGCAACTATTGTTAGCACAAATCCACATGGCTTGCTAGTTGTGATGGGTGTGTTGAACCGTGTGGATGTCAGTGGAATACTAGTGAAATTCTGTGATCAATAAAACGTTTGAAGGTAAGGCCATTTAGTTATTAATTTGCCCACTGTGGCATGTTGGCGTGGGCCCGGAATGATTTTGCCTTGCGCAGGTTACTCCAAAAACCTGACCATAAACGGCTTATTGATGCGCATAAACGGGCTCAGTGAGAGTATATGTTTGAAATAGGTTCGTCTATTTTCCTCATTTATGTGCGCTAAATGACTGCGCAATGTTGACAAACTTTGATGGAGATAGACGTTCTTTCAAAAAAGTCTGTATGCTCAAAACGGTAGGCTATGCTATGCCCGTCATGATACTTTTTTTTCTAGGTGTATTGCGTAAATGTGGTCTGCATTGGAATAGCGGCTACCATTGCGACATGTCCAAATGACAATGGAATGCTTGGATCGCTAATGTTTGGCAAGCCTAGTTAGCCTACACCCCTTGTAGGCTAGTGTGAGCTGAGTTCGTGGATTTTGGTCTAGGCCTACTGTTGATTGAGGGATGGTGTTTTGCGTCATTCCTGACAAACCACGTGTCAAACTGATTTCAGGGAGATGTTTATATTAGTTATGCTGACTAAACCAACGCGCTCTGTGAAAACCCCCAAACAGCCTCGCACAGGTTCACACAGCCTTTCTCTCGCGCGCGCTCCCTGTCGTAGCCCTTCTGCGTAATCGAATCCAGTTATTCCACGCACGATGCACAGGTTGTATTGTCTGCACGCTCTGGGCTACTTAATCCCTACTCTCGGGCAGGGTGCAATTATCAATATCAGACTCTCATGAACTTCAAATACTTGGCTTGCGTTCATGTGGCCACCACGGTGTCACCTAGACATGCGCAGTGAATGTTCATCTTATCTTCACGCCCTGTGCTATTTTCATGTAGTTCTAGCTTAATTCGGTCCTGACTTTGTTTTTGTTGCTTTCTGTTATCTTTTCAACTCGTACATTGTAATGGGCGTGTGTACACGCGAGTGATTTTCATGTATTTTAATTGACTACAACCCAATGCGAAAGTCGCGCAGTAGTCACACAGGCTATATATAACTGTCCCTGTCCGTAATAACCACTGGTTCTGTCATCCGTGGAGTCGAAATATGCGATGTGAACGTGGGCCTGCATGTAGCCAATCATGCGCTTGTGCCCTAAATATCATTGTACCGGTAATTTAAGGGCGTTTCCCTACAACGGAAAGGCAGGGGTTATAGCACAGCCCTTAAACAATCTGTGGTTATAGGTAGACCATGGGGCCACGAGTAGGCTATCTAAACGTATGTCCAGTAGCCTATACAAGTTATATGAGCAATGTCCCAATGAAAATGAAACTTATCAGCTTGCAGCAAATGTCATGTCATTTAAAAGTATTGCTCAATTAATTGGTAATCACCTCCTCTATTTTGGACAGAGTGTAGTTACTGTACTTTGGAGTAGTATTGCCTCCTACTGACCTGTCTTGGTATGGCTGCTACATATGTAGCTTTCAGTTAATTCAATGTGGTAAAATATGCACCATGTTTTCAGAAATGCATTCTGGTGTTGAAATGTTGCATTGGTTCAATACCCACCTCAATAACTTTAGTGCAACATCACAAGCCTAGAATGCATTTCTAACTGCATACGTTGGTATTCGTTTTTACAGCTAGAATTGAACGTGGTGGTCAGTTTCTTTCAGCCAAGTGCTGTAGCCTACCAACAGGGAAATGATCTGTGTTTTCGTGAATAACACTATAGAAATAATGCAAAAATGAAAACATTATCTTAAATGATTGAATAATGTGTTTAAATAATAATAAGGCCTACATTACGTCTCATATGCAGTATGTCCCGTCGTCCCCCGGCCCCCCCTCCCCGACCAGGAAAAAAGTTCAGGCTCAGGATTTTTTTTCACTATCACCCCTGTAGATATTTTACCAAAGGTTGACTAAACATACAAAAAATAAGTTTGATTTCGCTTCCTTGAAGCAGAGAATAGTCCTACAATGGTCAAATGGCACATAGACAGTCAACTGCTGAAAGAACTAGGCCTATGGTCCTTGCAATGACATAAGCCTATAATATTCATTGATGAGTACGGTTCCTTTTTTTTAGCACAATTATTTCATATTGCCTAATGGACAGATGTATTCATTCATTAATTCTTTCTTTCATTTGATTAGGACAATACACACTAATCAATACATCAGTTAAAAAAACATCAATATAAATATGTTGGTGTTTGCATAGTTGCCAAATGTCATCCGTAGTCCTAAGGCAGGTAGCCATAATAAAAAAAAACAATACTGCATTACAGTAGACATGGCATTTTACCACAAACACCAAATATATCCAGAGTAAAACAATGTTCATACTATTAATTAATAGGAGCAGGTCTGGTTTGTTTTCAGCCACTGTTTACGGGTCATTTTGAAGATCAAGTCAAGTCAAGTCAAGTAGGTTTTATTGTCAATTTCTTTACATGCACTGGTCATACAAAGAATTTGAAATTACATTTCTTGCTTTCCCATACAGACATAGACTAATTAAGGTAAGGACATAGACAGTATAGACATAGACAGTACTTATACATGGACTTAAGACAGTATGGACATAGACAATGCTCATACAGACATTTAAAGTGCAAGACTGGACAACAGAAGACTTGTAGAGGACATACATTAAGAGGTATTTGTTGTGTTTTTGTGCTTTTCCTAAAAAAAGTCCTTTATAGCGTTCTGACATGGTAATAGTAGCATTTTGAGGAAAATAAATATAAAAAGGTCTGTCAAGTACACCAGCAGCAGTGTGTGTGTGTGTGTGTGTGTGTGTGTGTGTGTGTGTGTGTGTGTGTGTGTGTGTGGTGTGTATGTGTTTAGTGCAGGTAGAAGGTGCGGTGTGCGTCTTGTGTGTGTGTTCGTGTGTCTGTGTGTGTGTGTGTGTGTGTGTGTGTGTGTGTGTGTGTGTCAGTGTGTGTATGTTGGGTTTAGTGCAGAAAGTGCAGTGTGCTTGTGTGTGTGTGTGTGTGTGTGTGTGTGTGTGTGTGTGTGTGCATGTTTTGAGTTAGTGCAGGTTGAAAGTTCAGTCACAAGTATAGTAGTGCAGGTGGAATGTTCAGTCGCAGATATGGTGGTGGGGGATGGGGAGGGGGGGTTGTCAGTGGCCTTGTGGCTAGAGGCTGACAGTGGGGGGGGGGTTGTCAGTGGCCTTGCTGGCTAGAGGCTGACAGAGAGGGAGAGCAGGTTGAGTGTTCAGCATCTTGATCGCTTGGTGCATTGTGCTGCTCGCCAGCCGGGTGGTACGGGAACGGAGGCGCCTGTACCTCTTTCCAGAGGGCAGGAGGCTGAACAGTTTGTGTGCAGGGTGGCTTGTGTCTTTGATGATCATCAGTGCTTTCCGGGTGAGGCGTGTGGTGTAAATGTCCTGCAGGGAGGGGAGTGGTACTCCAATGATCTTCTTCGCTGTGTTCACAACACGCTGGAGTGTCTTCCTGTTTTTCTCCCGTGCAGCTTCCTCCCCACACTGTGATGCAGTTGGGACACGACGCTCTCTATGGTTCCTCTGTAGAATGTTTGTCATGATGGAGGTTGTGTAGCACTTGCCTTCTTTAGTTTGCGCAGGAAGTAGAGACGCTGATGGGCCTTCTTCGCCAGTGATGTAGTGTTGGTGGTCCAAGAGAGGTCGTCGCTGATGTGCACTCCAAGGAACTTGGTGCTGCTCACTCTCTCCACAGCACCGCCGTCGATGGTCAGTGGTGGCAGTTGTTTTTGGACCCTTTGGAAGTTGACAACATAACAATCTCCTTGGTCTTGTTGACATTCAGCAGGAGGTTGTTGTCTTTGCACCATCTGGCCAGCAGGTCTACTTCTTCTCTGTAGTGAGTCTCATCGCCCTTGGTGATGAGGCCCACCAGTGTTGTATCATCCGCAAACTTCACTAGATGGTTAGTGCTGTGGGTCGTTGTGCAGTCGTGTGTCAGCAGCGTGAACAGCAGGGGGCTGAGAACACAGCCTTGCGGAGCCCCCGTGCTCAGGGTCAGGGTGCTCGAGGTGTTGTTCCCTACCCGTACTGCTTGTGGTCTTTGCATCAGGAAGTCCAGCAGCCAGTTGCAGAGGGAGGTGCTGAAACCTAGTTTGTCCAGTTTTCTGATGAGTTGTTGTGGTATTATGGTATTGAATGCTGAACTGAAGTCAATGAACAGCATTCTCACATATGAGTCTTTATTGTCCAAGTGGAGGGCAGAGCAAATTGCATCCTCCGTGGATCGCTTGGCTCGGTATGCGAACTGGTAGGGGTCTAGGGTGGGGGGTAGGGTGGCTTTGATGTGTGACAGGACTAGCCGTTCGAAGCACTTCATGATTATGGGCGTCAGTGCTACAGGACGGTAGTCATTGAAGCATGATGGTGATGATTTCTTCGGCACAGGTATGATGGTAGCAGCTTTGAAAAGTGATGGGATGACTGCTTGCTCCAGAGAGATGTTAAAGATGTCTGTGAAGACATCCTTCAGCTCTTCTGCACAATCCTTCAACACTCGGCCTGGTATGTTGTCTGGGCCAGCTGCTTTGCGTGGGTTGATGGTGGCCAGTGTCCTCTTAACACTGGCAGAGGACAGGTAAAGGGGTTGATCATGGGGGGGAGGGGGAGTTTTCTGTGGGATGCTGATGTTGTCACATAGCCTGGCCATGCCAAACCCCTAGGGGCGTCTAGATTTCTAGGCTAGTTGTCACACAGTCCGATATGAGCATGGCTGAACAATAGAAGGTGAATTTCGATTTTGCCACCTTGACATATCCTAAAGAAAGTGGTCAAAAATTGCTCAATTGTACATATACACAACACTGCTGAAACTAGGGCATCTCAAATTCCCTCCAACATTCAATATGGTAGACGTTTCTGAAACTATTCCAAATATTTTATCATTAACATTTATCCACCCTTACCCCCACCTGCTCTACAGTATCTCACCCCCACTCCTCTCCCCACCCTACAGTGTCTTATCTCCCCAACCCCCCTCACTTTCCTTTAAGCCCCCCCCCCCCCCCCACACACCTACCCCCACTACCCCCCTTGCCCCCCACTTCACAGTGCCCCCCCTCACCTCCCCCCACTACCCCCCAACCTTCCACAGTGCCCCCCCAGTCACCTCCCCCCACTCAACAGTGCCCTCCACTCACTTACCTCCACTACCCTGGCCTTGCCCCCCACCCAATAGTGCTCCCCCTCAATTGCCCCCACTCACCGCACCCCTACTTCTCCCCCTTGCCCCCCCCCCCCCCACAAACTCTACATCTACTGTACATACAGTGCCTCCCCATGCCCCCGCTCATCTCTTTTATCTCCTTACGTCTTATGTCTCCTTACATTTCCTTACGTCTATAAAGAGATAGGACAGAATTGGACTTAAAATATATCATATTAATGGTCATTATGGCCTTTTGTAAGGCTCTCACAATACATTGTATGGGTATATCATGCATTGTCTGAATTAGCAGAGTGCCTTGAGTATTGAAATGGTTGGGGTTTGTGTCCTTGATGTTTTCCCATGGTTTACAGTACGTAGGGACTAAAGAAAGCCTACAGTTTAGGCGACATTTGTTATTATTATTTCTGGTTTAATGAAGTGCTGTGACCTCTGAGTATGTCAGACAGATTTAGTAATGATCTTAAATGAAGGCCTAATGCCAAGAAGTGATGCCAAGCAGAAACTTTGGAAGGAAAAAGGCCCAATACTTCCAACAGATGACCTGCATGTATTGGCTATTATTTTGAAGACTTTTGCTGGTTGCACAATTCAAATTTAACGCTGTCACAAACGCATACAAAACAATTGTATGGGCATATTATACATTTTCTGAATCGGCAGACTCCAAAGAGTATTGAGGTTGTCCAATTTTGTGTCCTTGGTGTTCTTTCACGCCACAGAGATAAACGAAAGCAGACAGTTTAGCCAAGAGTTGTTGGAAAATGTTAGCCATGTCTGATTTAATGAAGTGCTGTGACCTCTGTGTATGTCAGACAGATTCACCAATGATCTTAAATGAAAGCCTGAAAGGTCCCCTTTCCAGTAATACCAGGCACCATGGTATAGAGTATTGGCAATACCCCACGAAATGAGCCTGAACTAGACATGCATCCGAATTCAAAAATGGAATTTAATAGAGGGGGGTAGTCACTTCAAGAGCCGAAAAAAGGGGTTTCGCTACCACCCCGTGACTGCTATCAGGCTTTTTCTAGTAGTGGGGGGATATACCTTACCAAAAAAAAATGTTAGCATTCCCCCCCCCCAGATGGCACCGATGGCCAAAATTTGGGGCTGCGGCTCAAGGCCTATGATGGGCAAAATTGAATATGCCCATAGCCAGCCATGGCAGGATGAGACAAAATCAGATAACAGAAATAACAAATAACAGAACAGCAGCAAAAAAAAAAAGAACAGCAGAAAAATGCTATATTTCCATGATAACTACTCTATTTCATTACAGACAAACTCAGAAAAGGGACTTAAAAAAGAGGCTAAATACCAGTCGTATCCTTAATGTGGAAGACGTGCGTTTATGTGGTGACTCTGTGGCACAATAGACACACACACACACACACACACACCATCACTGACGGACACCAACTCCACAATTTAATGAGGCTCAGTAGCCGGTTAAGATTTTTTTTACTTTTTCACCATCCCTAGGCGTAACCCTGGAGGGGGCAAGGGGTCGGAGGTGAAACCAATTCAGGAGGGCACGGGGCTTGTGGCTCCCTGAAGCACTGGGTCACGTAATCGCGGCTCATATGACGGTGTAATCCCGGCTATTGCCTTTCACCAAGGAAGAAAGCAATTATTCCACTCTTCCTTCCTTCCTTCCTTCCTTCCTTCCTTCCTTCCTTGAAATACGCTTTCACTTTGTGGTACTTTGTGACTTTGTGGTAGTACTAGTTTATTTTCAAGAGAACTAATGACTCGTGTCCCTTTGTATGCCGAATGTGTTTTTCTACTGTGGTCATGAGTAATTTATGAGTAATGTATTATGTCAACAAGTGAAAAAATATGATGCATACCTGCCAACCTTTTAAAAAAATTTTGAGTAGCAACTTATCGCTGCGCGGCAATTCATGGCGCAACAACTTGGCATGGCAAAGGCAACGGGGTCGCCGGCGGGCCCATCTGAGAGGCTACTTTGTTTTGCATAGTCTGCCCTACACCTAGGGTTGCCAAATGTCAACAGGGAAGATATGAGACACTTCATTCAGGCAGGGGGGTCCTCCCCCAGAAAAAAATGCTTTTCTTAGATGCAATTTCCTGCATTTTAATGCATTTTAGCCTAACATCCCGTGTATCTGGCAAATAGTTTATCTTGCTCTTCACAGTACTTTGAACTACCATAATTTATTAAACTTTCATGAAAGATTTTTGTTTTGTTTGTTTCACACCATAACACCAATAAAATGCTATGATATAGTGTGCTGGAGGCCTCTAAATTAACTTTACTGATCATCAGCCAATATGGCTGTTAATCTTACTAGTCAAACATACCACCAGTCTGGCTAGTAGGCCTAAGTGGCTATTAAGTTATCCTATGTACCAGCCAAACAGAGCATTTGGTCACTTGGGGGGTGTTGGAGCTGGAATTGAGTATGAAATTGAAGCATTTGCTGATTATTTTTTTGGCTGTAGAAGGTACATGTAGGAAAATGTATAATTTGATTATAAAATACCGAGGCATTTCAGTGATTTTTATGAACAAAAAGTTGAATTGTAATGATTCTTACATCATCTCCCCCAATATTAATAAATGGTGATGTCACCTACTGTGAAGAAGCATCAGCAGTAGAGAAAAAGATAAAGACAAGTGTTATCTAAGCTAGGATAATATCAGGTTATTATTATTACGTTGGGGGCTAACATCAAAATCACACTTTCAGCATTCATTCAGTACAAAATGCGTCATGTAGTGGCTCTACTGAGGGACGGGGGCTAATGGCCAATGCTTTTGGAACTTCCACGGTAACTTTTGAGGGGCATCGCTTCTTTTTTTCACTTCTCTGCAGGCCTATCTACCCTCATCTGCCATCATGAGTTGGCTATTGTTCACTGTTCGGCACATATATGATGATAGGAGAATTGATTTTATTAATAGATTGCCATACGTGATTACGGATAGTAGTCGTGGAGTGGTGCATATTTGGTATGACGCACGACCTGTTAGGCTACACCTGTTCACAGAAATGGCCATGACTCAGGGGGGAACAGTATTCCTACACGGTGTCATGGTAGGTTATGGATGTAGACCTACTCCGAGCACAACCGTTAGAACTATCGCTTTATTTTCCCGAGTTAAAATGAAAAGGGAAACCGAATTTAGTTTGCTGCTAATCTGCTAATTTATAGCGCAGCCATCGACACATTTTCTCATTCGGAAGTAATCTCGTTTCGGTCCAATATCAAAACAAGCAACAACATATTGCCGTCAAATACGGCGAAACATTGGGTGAATCATTACGACAGACCTTGGCCTTTATTTATTTTCATAAGTTTAGGGATTAGCAACTGGACGCAATTCACTATTCCCATACAGGCTACCTTTTCAAAGTCCATTTACCTTTGAAACGGTGATTTTGACGGTGCTCACTTCAGCGACAGTACCAAGATGGATAATACATGACGACAGGAGGAGGACACTTGTTTCAGAGATTATAGGAGTACATTAACCAGTCTCTCTGCTTGTGTGATTAGATTTCGAAGCAAACTTTCTAGCGGCAGCTGATGCCTCGACTCGGGAGGAGCGCAGCATAACAGATGAAGACATCCAAACTAGTTCTAGCGCTCTGATTGGTCAATATTCCCCCCACACGTTGCTGGCCAATGGAAAGGCCAGCGCGAGACAATTGCAAGCAGAGCTATGTCTACGGCTCTGTCTGGTTACAAGTCTACAGAGCAATTTATAAGGGCCCACTTTGCTATTGGTTTTTCGCGTATTTTGAAGTGACAGCGCCGTAGTTTGATGTCAAAATCCGTATCTGCTACACAAAATGCGTAATGGTCGGCAGGTATGAGATGAATGAGCATTAAATCCATTTCTCTCTGTCTCTCTCTCTCTCTCTCTCTCTCTCTCTCTCTCTCTCTCTCTCTCTCTCTGTCTCTCTTTCTCTCTCTCTCTCTCTCTCTCTCTCTCTCTCTCTCTCTCTCTATCTCTCTCTCTCAGGAGCCATCCCCTCCTATTGAGCTATACTACCTTCCAGGAGCTGGGGCCGCAGGAGCAGAGACAGACCTGGGCACCCCTTCTCGCAAACGCAAAGCCTCCACCGCGGGCAGTGTATTAAAAAAGAGCCGAAGAGAGAACACAGCTTAGGAATAATTTTAACAACAATTACAACGTCTTCACTTCTTTAACGTCTTTACTTTTCTGACATGAACTGAACTTTGTGAGGCACACATTCTGCTTTGTAACTAAAATGTTTTAATTATTTTGATACATAAATAACTGATGTCTCAATTATTAAAATAAAGTACTTTTAACTTGTGCCTCGTACCTACTCTCATGCTAAGTATTTTCATACATAAAAATTCTGTATCAATATTCTGTTTTTCCTGACATGATCATAATCTAGTTTTGCCATCTATTTTGGGTGGTGGTGGTGGTAGTAGTAGTAGTAGTAGTAGTAGTAGTAGTAGTAGTAGCAGTAGTAGTAGTAGTAGCAGTAGTAGTAGTAGTAGTAGTAGTAGTAGTAGTAGTAGTAGTAGTAGTAGTAGTAGTAGTAGTAGTAGTAGTAGTAGTAGTAGTAGTAGTAGTAGTAGTAGTACAAAGAATTGAAATTACGTTTCTTACTTTCCCATGCAGACAGACATACTTTAGGTATAGACATAGACAATATAGGCATAGACAGTACACATACAGTTCACCTGAGTACCTGTACAATACACATTCAGACATATAAAGTGCAAGACTGGGCAACAGCAGACATGCATAGAAGAACGTGTATTAAAAAGAGGTACAACACATTGTGCATTCCCAGTTAGGTCACATACAGTCAATCCGGAAAGTATTCACAGCGCTTCACTTTTTTCACATTTTATTATCTTACAGCCTTATTCCAAATGCTACAAATGAATCTCTGTTGTCAAAATCCTTCACAAATTATTCCATTATGACCATGTGAAAAACAAGTTGTCTTGACAGTTGGGAATGCACATTATGTCCTGTTGTGACAATTCTGACATGGTGATAGTAGCATTGTGAAATAATAATAAACAAGTACGCAATTTGTAATGTCCAATATTTACAGCTAGTTGGTAGCTAGTTTTCCAATACAGTCATTCAAGTAACAGGCATGTAGTAACAGCAACATGTGTGTGAGTGTGCATGTGTGTGTGCTTTGAGTTAGTTGTGTGTGTGCGCGCTTTTTGAGTCAGTATTGAGGCATAACATAGGCTATGCATTAAACATACACTACTGTAGTTCTGTAGGCTATTTCCTTTCATTAAAAATGGTTAGACCGCTTGGCAATCAATCTAAGTGCTTTAATGTGGTAGCCTAAATGGATGCACAAACCCCAACTGCATTGAAGTTGGGACACCGGGTAAATTGTGAATAATAACAAAATACTGTCATTTTCAAAACCATCTTTTTCTCACATTATATGGAGAACAGTACAAAGAAAACATTTTGACTGTCAAAACTGACAAAATATTGTTTTGAGAGATATTTCTGAATATGACAAAATATCATGTCTCAAAAGAGTTGGGACGGGGGGTAATAAAAGGAAGCAAATGTTGAAGACTAAAAACAAAACAAAGGACAACACTCAACATAAAATTAACCGATGAGATCATTTTTATATAAGAACTGATAATTCCTGTCTTGGACGTGATTTCAACAGCTCAAATGGTACTTTCTTTTCTTATAGGGCTTTCATTGGGACAGGTCTTGACAACAAGCCGACCATTTTATCTCCTTTTTGTCCTTATGATGGAGCTAAACTGTTAGAACATAGTAGAAAATGCAAATTGGCCTTATTCTGTGGCAAAAATTGAAGGCCTCCCCTCAAAATATAATGCCTTCTCATGCTGTTTAAAACCAACTTATATCATTCACCATCCTCTTTAACTCTACAGATGAGTGAGAAGAAGGGCTTAACAATGCACCACCGTGCCATCATAGATGCTGACTTTTGGGCTGAGCATTAGATGAAGTTGGATGGTCCATTTTCACTATTGTGTTCAGAAAGAATGTCTTTTTTGCCTTCTGTAACCAAAGAAAAATTTCCCATGTCCTCCGGATCGATTTCAAGTGAGCTCAGGTGCATGAAGAATGTTAAGCCTCTGCATCATTTGTTCACATGAAGCATTTGTAGTAGCCTAGGTCATGTTTTCACTAGCCAGCTGCCAGAGTGAGACTGCAGACAAAAAATGTTTCATGATCTCATGAGCCTAGGCCTTGATATAATTTTTAATGACAGAAATAATAGGTCTTATGCACACAATCAAATCAAAACTTGTTGTAATAATGGTAGAATTATTCCTTTTGCATTTTAATTTGACACAGCCTCTCTGTGATGGTTTTAGACCGGGCATTCATGCTGTCAGTCAATATAATTAATTTTGAAATGTTCTTCCTTGTGTTAGGCTGCTTATTTTAGCTGCTTCTGGTGTTTATTGCATTTCACAGGTTCTGTCCCAACTTAGGCCTATTTGAAACACATTGCCGTTATCAGATTTGAAATGAGCACGTCCACCAAAACGGCACCTGATCAAGCTCATAGTTGAGTCGTTAATCATTGCTTTTTGACATACTTCTAGATACTTTTTGAACAACAGAATGTAGTGAATGAGCAAGTTGAACAGTCATCACTGGCGGCTGCGAAGTGCGAGAATGCATCACTCTTGTCTTGACCTCTCCACTGTGCCATCGCGCAGCCCATAGGCTACACAAAACCGGTGCGAGGCGAGCCCTCTAGAGTATCCAGGCCACAACCTCCCAATGACGCAACATCTGAAAGTAGATGATAATCAGGCAACCTCGAGATTATTTACGGTAGATGGCCATTGGAAGTGAAAAGGGTCTCGCGCTCACGTGGAAATAAATCGCTGATGCAAACCATTTATCTGCCACTTCCCGGTCGAAGACGTCCTTCAGCGTCACTGGGAACTAAGCGGATGTAGCAGTCTACTAGGGGAACGACGTGCGGTGTTCCTCACTCGCGCTAGAGATTAGAGTGTAGAACTTATTGGCGTTTGCCATCTTGCCAATGTACAGAACGGAACCGCAAGCAATGACTGCTCAGACTTTACTCAAACTATGTAAGTAGTTCTAGCCTTCTTTATTGACTGTCAGTGTCTTTGAGTTCGCATAAGTGGGAGAGCCCATCTTGGAAGTTGATGTGAATGTGTCAGACTCTTAACCTTGAATCACTGGGAGTCGGGACAACTGTGTCTTTCATCCATGTTGACAGGTCGGTGAGGCAAGCTGCGATGCGCACTGAATCATCTGGAGGTTTTGAATCATTGTTTTTTTACTTTTTGAACAGGAAAATGATTCGAATAAGCAATTTGAATAGTCATCTGGCGGCTTGTGCGAGAGCACATCCCTGTTGTCTTGGCCACGACAGTGCGCCATTACGCAGAACGTTTGCGAGCCCTCTCGAAATTATTTAGGGTAGATAGATAGCCAGTGGAAGTAAAGGGGTGCTCGTGCCCTTGTGAAAATAAATGCAATCTCTTTCGTTTGCTTTTTTGCCGACGCACCCTGTAACGGTTGCAAGCATTCGTATTTTCATGCAAAGGGTTTTACATGTTTTATAATGTTTGTAGGCCTATTTGGTTATTTGTGTAGGCCTATACAACCCCTGGCAAAAAAGTAGGCCTATGGAATCACCTGTCGTGGAGGATGTTCATTGAGTCGTTTCATTTTATAAAAAAAATAGAAGGATGAAAGGTGTGACGCAAACCTCAAGTAATTTCAAAGTGCAACTGTCTGGCTTTAAGAAACACCAAAAGAAATCACGAAAAATATTTGTGTTAGTAAGTAATGGTTAGCCTACTTATTTAGATCATGCACAGAGAAAAAAATATGGAATCACTCAACTCAGAGGGAAAAAAAATATGGAATCATAAAAAAGAAACAAACAAAAAAGCACTCCAGAATCTTTTTTAAACCACTCGGATTTTAGAACAATTTAGGCCTACAGTCTCGGAGGCATGGCATTTATGAGGAAAAAAACATTCCCTTCATCATTTTTGCTCCATTTTTTTCTCTGATTACAGTGCCAGATCATCTTAACGGATTGGAGCCTTGCCATTGACCATTTTCCCCAAATTTCCACCACAGATAGGCTATTGTCTTGGATTTGAGTTCCAGGCTTTTTGTAGGCCATGACACTTATGTGTTTATCTTCAAAGAATGTATTCACAGGTTTTGCCAATGGACCGGTACGTTACCATTTCGAGAAATTATTTCATCATTCCGAAGCATCCTTTCAACTGATTGGATCAGAAAATTGTCAAAATGTCAACATAAACTTGAGGAGTTATTGAAAAGGCATTGGCAACCATCTCCAATCACCTATAGCAAATGGGCTTTATACAGAAATATTCACGGATATCTGCACCCAAATTGGAACATGCACCCAAATTGCACACAAATTGGAAAAACAAAAATGCAATGGCCCAAAAAAAAAAGCATTCATACAGTTTGACTGGATGGAAGTCTAATTGATTAATTGCGAATCCTCTTTGAACAATTTGATGCTGGAAGTGTTGTCTAGTGCACTTATTACATGGGATTGATGAAAATGAGGATGACTGACTAATGAAAACGTACAAATGTCCACCGTCATTGACAATAGCCTAGGCTGCATGTCAGGTGAATGCACTGGGGGGAACATGACTGCATTACATTTTCAATAAATGCACAATTAAAGAAAACCTGCGTCTCGTCGTGCCTTGGGAGGAGTAACACACCCGCCAGTTTCCCAATGACTCACCGGGACACTTGGGAAACACTTCCCGACTTGGGGGGTGGCTCTCGCATTGCGCTGCGTGGTGTCCTTCATCCATGCTGACAGGTCGGAGATGCGCGCTGAATCATTATCTGATTTGGTGGTCTTCGTGAGCTTTCACATAGCCTACTAGCTTACAACACACAACTTATTTTCAAGATGTGCATAGAATAAGTTTAATACAATAGCAAGCGTATCATAGAAAATTAATTTTAATTATAGGCCTATTTTAAATGACACATGTTGCTCACTTTTGCGCACATGTTGCTCACTGTCATGTCAATTGTGCTTACTGTTCTTAGGTAAGCCATGTTGTAGTGTAGGCTAGGCCCTAGTCCATTGAATTTATTCTATTTTAAAACAACTTATGTGTTTATTGGAATATTGTTCATAATGTTTGTAATGTTCCCATAATAATGGCCTTCCTACAACTGCTGGTCCAAGTTCATGCTCATGGAGTTGGTGGTGAATTCAGAAAATGACATGTTGGGATTCAGTGCCTTGCCCCTGTCATGAATGGAAGTGGAGGGAGAGGTCAGGTGGGATACATAAAATCAGATCAGTGAATGATTTATGATTTGTGTCCCAGGGGATAACTACACTATATGTTTAGGGCTGCATGGCTTTAGACTGGGGGGGAAAATGAGTTCAGACCATGGTAGCCAGGAGAAGGTGGGCCCAGAATTGGGCCTCCTACCTTAGTATGTATTAGGTGAGGGGGCCTTTCTGATGACTTTGCCCATGGCCTAGCCAAGTTGTCAGCGGCTCTGTTGGTCTGATTCGTCTGTAAAATTGATGGATGGTGTACAGTGTTAGTATACAAGATCTCTCGCTCACATTTGCGAGATTTGATAACAAAGAGAACAAGACAGCACTCCACTTTTTTAAACTTTATTGCCCATCAGACGTTTCGATCAGTGTCGGGAAAAAGCTATGTGTATTCAAAAGCACTTTGAGTCAGCTGTCGTGATATTGTGCTATGTAAATACATTTTAATTCATTCATTGATTTAAATTGATTCCTGCTCCAGAGCTAAGCCTAGGCTGTCCTTCAAAACGAGTCGTCAAACTGAAATTCCCAGTGAGACAAAAGAAACGATGGGGTGAAGTAACAGGCCTGATATTTATTTTATTTATTTTATTAAATCCACTGAAATAGTGCATGTACATAATTGCACTATTGCCTTTCTATTTTTCTGTAGTCTTTATTTTTTTTTTTACCTCCCTGACTATTACCTGTGCTGCATGTGTCTTGAAATGTTCATACCGCATGTGTATTTATGTAAGCTGCTGTACTCTACTGTAGGACCTTAGTTTCCCCCCAGGGATCAATGAAGTTACTGACTACACACTTTATACTTAACCCCTTAGGGCCAAGCCTATCTATTATAACCTTAGTGTCACCAAAATTGTAATGGCTATTTCTTCATCTGTTACTTAAGGCTCTCAGTAGGCTACTGTCATAGCAATGTTGTTATGATGTTGTTGAGTATTTTCAGCAAATAGGGAATAGGCCCGCAGGCGACCCCATCTGCACTAAGAGGCTACAGAAAAGTCAAAACTCGTCCGCATCATGTAGGCCTATGTTTGTTCAAATGTGTCTGCATATTTTCTGTTGTATTGAGTTGGAGATATCATTGTATGCTGTTACTTTGCCCTGGGCCCACTTGTAATTTATGTGAAAAAAAAAATGTGTTCAAGTCATATCCCTGTATGCAGTAGTAGTAGATGGTCCATGTTGGCCAACTGTAATGAAACTATCTCGCAGGCCAAATAAAATCCCCACAAATTGTGAGCCAGATTTGGCCCCTGGGACTGAGTTTGACATCCTTGCCTTAAAAGTCTAGAAATATACTCCTGATGTTCCCTCTGTAATTGTGGTAACTGCTGATGGACAGAGTTAGCCTAGTAAACTGGCGCCACCCACTGGCGGCGAAAATATTTTGCCTGCGACCAATCTCACATAGAGGGTCTTTCTCAAAGCCTAGGCCAGTGTCCTTCCAAGTGTATCAGCCTAATTAGTCATGCCCAGTGATTGGATACTTTTTGGTGAACTCTACAGAATATCCAATCACTGGGTGTGACTAATAAAGGGTATCCAATCACTGGGCGTGACTAATTAGGCTGATACACTTGGAAGGACACTGGCCTAGGCTTTGAGAAAGACCCTTAGTCTGGTTTATCAGGCTAGGACAGAGTGGAATACTGATCATGAAGGAAATTAAGATGTGTCACAGCGGCATACATGAAACGCCACAACAGATTAAACATATTATACACACCTGGTATACAACAGAGGGAGTGCAACTGTATTCAAATTACCTTCTGTAGAAGTGTGCCAGTGTAGTGCACCGAAATAAATAATAACATTCATTCTTGTCTTGTGTTTTTATGTTTCTTACAGGTTGCTTTATGTTGGCTTTGGGAGAAGTGATAGCCTTGAAATGTCATATGACGAAGCATTCGGACAGCTGGATGTACAAGCTCAGTCAGGTGCCTGGAAAAAACTGCACTGACTTCTGGAGCTCAAATGTGAGTACAAAAAAACTGTGGTACTGAGCACATTACTGTATATAGTAGACATATGTGTCTGTTCTGTCAAGGCCACCACTGACCATTAGGGGTGTAAATCAGAGCCTTCGTTTGATATAGATTTTTTAGGCCAATGAATACAGTACATTATTTTCCATACTTAAGAATGCCCCATGATTCAATTCCATTCTATTCAAATCTATGGTTCATATCTTTTTACCTTACAGGCTAGGCATATATGTGGAATGTTAAATACATTTACAAAAGCTGAAATATCTGCATGCATTTTATTTGACTGCATGAGCAAAATAAAATGCCTCCCAAAATGAGATTGAGATTGATGCATCGGAAAACAAATAGGTTATTTACACCCCTACTGACCATTAATATTAATAATTGAATGTAACACGGAAAATTGTTTGGGTCTAATTTCTGTTGGGGACATGGAAGCTACATCTACGTATATCATCTTTGAAATATGTGTAATTTGTTTTGTAAAATGTAGGTATTGAATTAGACTGTATTGCTGTCTTGTTATTTAGTTGTCGCAACACATTCCTCATGTCAGTGGAGTGGAAACGGTAGGGAATGGTCTTTTGTACTCATAGCCAATATCATCATGTTCATGATATTAGGGCTGCATCGTGATGCACATACAATTATAGTGCCTTCAAAAAGTCTACACACCCCTCAAATGTCAGGTTTTTGTGATGTAAAAAAATGACAGAAAGACAAATAAATTCACAGCTTTTCCCACCTTCAATCTAAACTATTAACCTGTACAGTGCAATTGAGAAACAAGCATAAAGCTTTAATTGGAAACAATAGAAAATAAAAAACTTCAATGAACATGGTTTACATAAATATACACACCCTTAAATTAATACTTAGTTGCAGCACCTTTGGCTTGTCTGGGCCATTCCAAAACCTCAATATTATTCTGGTGAAGCCATTCTTTTGTAGATTTAGGCGTGTGCTTAGAGAAATTGTCGTTCTGAAAGATTAGTTCCTCTGCATCTTCACCTTTCTACCAGGGGGCCGAAGATTTTGTGCCACTACCACGGCCCCTGTGGAAATGTTCATAATTCCCTCCTCCCTAATGAAGGCCCCAGTTACAGCTGAAGAAAAACAGCACAAAAGAACAATGCTGCCACCACCATACTTCACGTTAGGTAGCCTATGGTGTTATTGCGGTGATGTTTTGTGCCAAAAATACCATTTGGAATTATGTCCAAAATGTTCAACCTCGGTTTCACTTGACCATAACACATCTTCCCACATGCTTTTGGGAGATTACATAAGTATTTTTTTGCTAAATTTACCTCGTCAAGATTGACATTTTTGGGCATAATTCCAACGATGTGGGAGCAATAGACTGGAGTGCTACAGGTGGGAATGTTTACATTTGGCATCCTCTTGTTTTCATACAGGTTGAGTTGTTATTGCCAATAACACACATAATGCTAATGGATGACATCATCAGCACTAAAAAAAACACTTTTTAAAGCACATAGGTGACTTTTAAAATCCAAAACTCAGCCATAGATATTTTGCTTATTCAAAGTACTAGACAAAAAAAATATCCATTTGAGGGGTACAAAACTCCATTCATTCTGCACTCCTAAATCAAGCGCGTTTAACAGAATCAGAATGGAACTGCAACCAAAAACATCTAGTTTGAAAAATAGATGTTTACAGAGAGTGGGACGTCTGTACCTCTTAGACATAATGTGTTTTTTAGTGCACTTCCTCATTTATTTACACAAGCGCTTAAAATATCAGTTTTACCACAAACAAAATTCTAGGCTAATTGTTGTCTTATTTGGTATATGACAAATCCTTTACTTTGTTAGAGAAGATGCACCACGTTTATTGTGTGCCTGCGTGTGCACATGGCCGACACCAAAATGTCTTGAAAAGCCAACAGTGTTGCATGATACACTATCTATTCTGTTGTCATTCAGGGCACCACCCTGGCTGATGAGACTGGAATTTTCAAGCTTCTGGTTAAGGACAAAGGGGCGGACCACCTGATCACCAACATCTGCCTGCCTCTTATGGTATATAGGGGGCATTGTCAGGAAAACGACAAGGTAAAAGGGATCGATGGGGTGGGGGGGCTGTATTGTGAAAGCTGTGAGGCTGTTGCCAGGTAATCTGACCAGCATTCTTGTGGTATAATCGACAGTTCAAAAGGATGGGTTTGGTTTGCATTTCTGCCATCTTTATGCTATAAAATTAGCAGAGTTCGCCATGTTCCAGAAGCAGTGGAACTGTTTTGAAACATTATTTTGGGGGTTAAAAAACAACTTAGTGTTGCTTTAGACTTGTTGTGAGGTCAACTGACCTGTAGAGGGTGACTAAAGCATTTAAAATTTTACATTTGTTAAATATTTATATTTCTTGTTCTTGTCCTTCTTCTCCACTCAGGATTGGTTTCCTGAGGCAAAGTATGAGGGTAACTATTCTGGTCCTTTTTGTATTTCCATCCACTGATGTCTTAGCTACGTAAACTGTACTTCCTGTCGACCCTACATCAATCAAGTCAGCCTTGCCAACTTGGCTATCTCTTCAATTCCAAATTGCCCCCCCCTGCGATTTGTAGTCAGTGAAATTCCAATTGCTCAGTGGTGCAGGTTTACGCCGTAAATGCAGGTCTGCCATTGGCCCTGTGAGTAGCTGACTGAGAGTCAAGAGTGATCTGTTCGACTGTAATTTCAACCAACAGCAATTCACTGCAGGCACTGCAGTCATAGACATGTGGTAGGCCCACCTTCTGAGAACTTGAACTTTTGAAATTACAACAGCTTAGCCAGGCTGGAAGCTCTGAAGAATAACTTGTCATGATACCCAGAATATGGAGCCCTTAAAATTACATGTGCATGTTAGGTACTCGATTGTGAGAAAAAACAATATCAAGATTATTTCAGTCAATATTGAGATCACAATTTGTTAGATAATATTTATTTTAAAGACAACTAATTGTGCTAGACAATTCACGTTCTTCCCTCCCTTCAGCAGTGTGAGTGGAGGGCCATTGAGAAACACACAGTGGTGTTCTGCATGAGTTTTGGGTAGGAAGTGTGCTCTGTGCTCAAGTGGAGGGGAATGTATGGCGCTTAGCGTAACCTACCTTTTGGCAGTAAAGACAAATGGCAAAAGTATTGTTTCAAATCAATATTATGCCATTTGATATTGTTTGATAGGCGACAGCAATATTGATATCACAATATAAATTCGATATATTGCACAGCCCTAGTGCATGTGCGCACCAGAAACTTTCTGAAGGTGGGGTTAGATGATTTAATGGCAAGTGTGGTCGCATGACTCTATTCTGTGGTATGATGGGCCACTACGGCTACTACGGTCATGTTTGTAAATTTGTCAACCTGTCCCTTCACCAAAACCCATTCTAATCCTAACCCTAACCTGTCAGAGAACAAGGCGTGTACACCAACCTATAAAGATGTTGAACTATGCCTAGTCCAAAACCCATTCCTAACCCTAACCTGTCAGTGAATAATGTGTGTCCACCAACCGAAAATATTCCTTTGGCCCCTAAAACATAGCCTTACTTTTAGCATTACAGTTTCGGGTGCGCACGAGAAGCCCTTGGGTTTTTTTTTACTTTCACGTGTCATTTTAAGGCTCGGTACCAGAGAGATACAACCGTGCTGGAGTTATCACCTTGGCCTGTTCGTGCCAAGTGGGAGAGGTTTACATTTCCGGACGTCAGTGATTAAATGAGTCATGAGTTAGACTTAGTCATTGAGTTTCTCGATATTGATATATTTCTCATTATTTGTAACAACTTTCCTTGACTATATTAGCCACAAATATCCCCTGGTACGCCAGATGTAGTAAAACTGGAATCCAGAAGATGTGTGTCATTTACAGACAAATCACACAAGCATACAAATTCTAATTGACAAAATCAACCTATTATTATATGTTGCCTACATGAAGAACAGCGAAACAGCAAACAATAATGATCAATAAAAATATTCTGAAATACCGTAGTTTTTCAGAAGTCCTTCATGTAATAACTGTTTGAACAAGGAATTGGCAAGTATTTGTAAACTAAACTGAATGATAATGATAACTAAATATATCCTGAAATGTGTTTGTTTTGTTGTTATTCATTTTTCTGTTTGGTCTGTCAGGTCCTCCATGTCCTCCAAGTACCCTGGCTCCAACTGAAGGTAAAAATGGATTTGAATTGGTTTGAAGTGTGGGAGGGTTCATCTTTTGTTCAGATTACTAGTCATGACCACTGGTCATTAATAACAAGTTGTGTTTGGCATGAGATTTTTTTGAGGACAGGAAGTTTATTACCACTGAGTACAGTCAACTGAACAGTAATTCAATCACACCGAGCGGTGTGATTGAATTACTGATTGAATTATAGGTTTTCTTTGCTATACTGCTTAAATAGACAGGAAAAATATGCTCCTGTTATTGATGTAAAGCTATTATATTTATATCCCTGAAATGTAGAATGCCAGTTTTTTTTTCATGTTTTTGCCCCGACCACCTCTGCTGCTGCTGTCTAGCACTGCGTCCTCTGCTGCAGATATTTTGTGTTCAAGTGGGGTTTTTTTTTGGTTGTTTCAAATATGTTAAAGTCTTATCCTTTACCTGACATGTTTAGACGATGTAACCTCCCCCTTCATTAAGGGGTCTTGAATTAACAAGTAGACATAGAAAGTGTAATAAGTCTATTAGATATTTTTTGGTGTTGTGATAACTTTTGAAAGGGTGGACAGATTTACAAAACATTGCCTCTGAAATCTAATCAGTTCAGTAGAATGGCAAAGAAAGTCTTTCAAGATGGATCGTTTTTTTGTTTGGCCCATAACTTTTGAACGGAAGCATGGCTTTGCACAAAATGTTGTGTAGTCACCCTCTATAATAGACGCATGAAAAGGTTACTTTTTGAAGGGAAATACTTTCAAGATGGCCAACCTTTTATTTGTTTGATGACTTTTGAACGTATGGACAGATTTGCAGCAAATCCTGTTAGTTTGCACTCAAGTATAAGTACAGCACATGAACTGAATTACATGTTAGATACCTCAAATGTTCAAGAGAGCTGTAGCTAACACGTGGTTTGGGGTGTTGCTGGGATGTACAGTACCTTTGGAGATATAATACCTTTGACAGTCAGCATTTCAGGGACATACCTTTGGCATTCTTAGGCCTAGTTACATGTTTGCTTCAATATTGGATAGTCTTAATGAAGTGTACATGAATAAATAATGTTTTTTTTTAAATCCATTACCCCATCTACTCAGCCAGATGTGTGAATTGTGAGTACCTTTTAAAAGCATGCTGTTTACCTTAGCCTGTCTTAAAGGTACACTGTACATTAAAGTCTACTATTTTCTAGTATGGTCCAAGTAGTCATTTTTTCAGCTAAAAATGGCTATTTTTGGAAATTCAAAATGGCGGACCATGGAGAAGATCCCCCTTTTCATGTATGAAAAGTTCAATTTTTTTCTGTCATAATGATTACTTCGAATTTAATGATGGTGGTAAGTATTCATGAAAAGGGTAACATTAGTGAATGGGCAGCATGAATTCTGGAAATAAACAACTAAAAATCTCACGGTGTCCCTTTAAAGATGTGCTCGTCAGTATTTTTTTTCCTTTCACCTTCCTCATTCAACACTGATCATGGTTTGTGTGCATTGACAGTAAATAGAAGGGACGCCAAATCAACGCTATTTGCCATTCAACGCTTTGAAGCCAGATTTGGGAACATTCCAACTTACATTCCACCTTAGCAACGCCAAACGCAGGTGCTGATTGGACAACAACAAGACTTCTAACGGTCAATCAAACCATGTTCTGATGCTCATTGGTCAATTTAACTTTTAATATCTCTCTAAAACAAAACATCACCACAAAAAATCACCACCCTGGTAAGTTGGAGAGCAAGGGGACCTACTAGTTGAGCGAAAAATTATCCCCCTGGAGTGGCATTTAAGGGAGATACAGGGTTTTATGTCTCTCATAGGAATGAATGGGATTTGGCCATTTTTTGGTCTTTTTGGGTCCAACCTTGGCTCCAACTTGGCTTCAACAATGAAATAGAATTTTGGCCTCCATTCTATTTACTCTCAATGTTTGTGTGTCAATACTTGCATAACGTTTACTGTAAACTGCAACAGCTACCAACAAAATGTTTTACAGAAATTCATTCAATCATTTCCCCAGTGTATTCTAAGGGACACCCGCTGAGCTATGTCATGATCCCTCTCTGTTTGGGACTGACACTGTTTACAATTTAAGGTATGAACCTCAACACTATCTTTTGACTTACTCGAACCTACAACCCTCCAATCACTAATGAAGCTTTTTGATTCATGCTTACTAACTGCTATATGTACTGTATGTACTTTAGTACACTGGCCAGACACTCACACACACACTCACACACACACACACTCACACACACACACACACACACACACACACACACACACACACACACAGTGGTACAAAAAGCATCTGTTGAATGTATTTTAATGTAATGATGCAAAGATTGTCATGAGTTTGCTCCATTCTCCGCTAATTGGATAACTTTCCACCACACAATGCCAGCTGCCACACCTTCTCACACGCTAACTCTCAGTCACACTCTAACCGAACAGGAAGCTCTACTGATCAATGCTCATTTTCTCTGCCACACGTTTCTTGTCACCTGCTGCCTTGTGTCGTGTGTGTATTTAAGCCCATGTCTCCAGACACTCTCTCAGTGTCATTTCGTCTGCGACGCTACGCTACACACGTTCCTGCTTGCTGGCTATCTTCAAGACTGGTCTCTTCGCTATGGCGGCCGAATCTTGCCCGACCTGAAAACGGCTTCTCTCCTGCCCAGACCTGGTAACCAGACCTGCATTATCTGTTTCTTCACTACGAATTTTGTCTCATCACTTTTGTGTCTCTGCTTCTTCAGAACGACCCACTAGAGACCTGGGACTCACGGGACCCACAGCAAAGCAGTGCGGCGTGGGACAAATATTGAAAGCTCATTGCGGGTGCGGGCGGGAGGGAGAGCGCACAGTGCGGGTGCGGGCGGGAGCGGTGATAAAAGTCTATGTCTATGATTTATATATATCACAATGTGCTGGATATTGTGTTTGGTAGCCTTTCTATTAATAAAAACATTTTGGAATATATTTGTGGATGTGTAATCTCGCATATCCGATTCTGTTCTGCTCTTCCATGTTCTGGCTCTTCCGCTCTGCAGGTTTAGATTTAACATTTAATTTATTATATGGTGTGACGTCATCGGTCGAATGCTCCATTCATTTCAGTGGGGCTCCCCAACGTTCGCACGTCTGTTATTTTTCGATAACGGACGGGTTGGTCTATAACAGACCGCTGTCAATGGCAACAAGACTTTTCACTGCTAAAGCGACTTTTCAACAAGACTCTAATCAGCTGCTGTGATAGACAACACCTGTTGTCCTGGCTACCTAGCTGTTGCCTAGCGGTGTTCCACAACGGCACTGTTTTGTTTTGCGCAGCAACAATCTTTTGACATGAAAAACTATAAAACTTAACATTAAATAGGCCTAAAGAAATGTCCCCGCCATGTGTGAATCATTTAAGTATATCCATATAATAAGCGGGTTAACGTTCGGCGAGTCGGTCGCTTTGTGGAATAGCAGCACTTCAGAGAGACCCCGCTCCGCGTCGGGGTCTAAAGATTCTCTGTCGTGCTGCTATTCCACGGTAGCGACCTTCTCGCCGAACGTTAACCCTTACTTAAATTCCACATTTAGGTTTAAGTTTATATTTAACATTTAGATTTAGATTTATTATTTAGATTTGACATTTAGATTTAACATTTAGATATATTATTTAGATTTAGATTTAACATTTAGATTTAACATTTAGATTTAGATTTAACATTTAGATTTAGATTTATATTTAGCATTTAGATTTCAGATTTAGATTTAGATTTCACATTTAGATTTAAGATGTATTATTTATATTTGACATTTAGATTTAACATTTTGATACATTATTTAGATTTAAATTGAACATTTAGATACATTATTTACATTTAACATTCATTGTTCTAAATGTGCAAAAATGGGAGTTTGAAAAAATCACACCGTTTTGAAAACGTTTTAAGCTAAATGTGACAAAATGATGATGGAATTTCAGCTAAATGTGACAAAATGTTGCTGAAATGTTCAGCACAGTCAGCTTTACAAATGTAAACTGAACTGTGAACTGTTATTTAAAATTGAAAGCCTTTTGAAAACAAATCTCAAATAGAAATGGAACGCTTGCACCTCTGTCAGGTACCACTGTCAGCACCAGGGGCCAGGCCCCCCTAAAGATCAAAAGCTAAAACTGCCCCTGGTCTCCATACAGTGTTTAAAATGATTAATTTTAACGTATTATATTTTTATTTCATATGTGAACGTGATGATGAGTGCCATATACGATTATGCACAATGTATTAGGCCCTATTCTGAATATCCTCAGTAGATTTTGGTAGGTTAGTTGGGTATTGCTGTGATGGAGCTGTAGGCTATTGCAGCTCGTGCCACCTAACGTGCGTCATGCACTATATGGTTAAGAATCGGCCAGTAATGTGCTCAGCTAAGCACAGCGTGTTTAATTTCTCAAACCAATGACACGAATTGCCTTTAGCAGTAGGCCAACATCGGAATCATGCGGGAATCACGGGCGGGAGCGGGACAAACTATTACAGGTGCTGGCGGGAACGGGACTGAAAATCATAATTCTTCGCGGGAGCGGGACTGAACACTGCGGGAGCGGGCGGTCGGGCGCGGGACTGGAAAATCTGTCCCGCGCAGGCCTCTACGACCCACCTCTCTGCACTGGCCCCCGGATCCACAACTCTGCAAGCACAGCCGCCACCATTCGGACCCTCATTCTACCCATCCCATTTTCCCTGAATCAATAAACTTCTTAAATTTATTATTTGTACTTGGTTGTCCTGTCTCGTGCTTGATAAAGAGAGGTATATCACATACTCAAATTCACCCAAATCAAAATCTGGCACAAAATCCTGGGCCAAAACCCTCTTTTTCTCCCCCCAAACATGGACTGAGTGACATTGGCACTATGCCAATAAGGAAGTTTCACAAACACTAAAGCAACAGTACGTTTGCTCTTTTTTCCTCCACCTTTAAAATAAAGTCTCCAAAAGAGTTTGATTTTCTCAGTTCTAAATAGACCGTCTCGGTCCATAGTCTTCAAAACCAGCAATGTTTAAGGAAGGCCAACCGCATAATAGGCTATCTGATCCACACCACCCCAGCTACAGCCTGGGAAATCCCATGCTGCTTTGCTCAATCATTTCGATCTGAAAGACACTCATCTCACTTGTGATTTGGTCTGGTGATAACCAGGCAACCCCAGCTACACACACTACACCTACTACCATCTGGCCACAGAAACTAAAGTATGCGCGCCCACACCGGCTGACTAAAGGACTGCTTCTTCCCACAAGCTTCAACTTCCAAGTCAAGTCAAGGCAAGTGTAGCGAAGGGGAGTAGAGTTGCCCAGCAGGGATTCTAACCCAGACCTTCTGGGGTAGTTAATGGGGACTCTGACCACTACACCAAAGAGCCAGTTTTGTTGGCGTGACAGTCAGAACACACCCACAACCCTAGTGATGGTCACTCCATCACACTTCCTTCCCCTTCGGGAAGCGCTTCACACACTCATGGTGTCCCTCATGCAACTGCCTATCATGCTTCTCCCATCCAGTGTGCCCCATCATCAATGCTTCACCCATCACTGGGGTCACCAATCCTGGGGGTCCCTCACATGGAATTACGGCTCACACACAATGGGCTTGTTGGCGTGACAGTCAGAACACAGCCACAACCCTAGTGATGGTCACTCCATCACAGCAAGTCAGTATTTATTGTCAGTTGCTTCATATGCACAGGTTATACAAGGAAATTGAAATTACGTTCCTCACTCTATACTAGTGGCTCTCAACGGGGGCACTACAGCCCCCCAGGGGTCATTGGGGAGTCCCAATGGGGACAGAATGTAAACTACAGGCTGCCTGATGGGGCTTATAGTACATTATGAGTAACTATACCCCTCTATGCACAGACCTGGATGATAAACTGTCATAAGGGCTCATAAGATGCCATAATGTTCCATGTGAGATCATAAGTCGTCAATGTGTGCTCTAAGTAAAGTTAAGTTCATATGGATGCATCTGTAATGTACTGTATAATGCACATCTATAATGCATCATAATCAGCCTGTAGTTTACATCCCAGTCATGAGCACTCATAACACCCTTGGATTTATAAAGCATTATAAGCTAGGTTCATGGTTATTCATTACTGTTAACATAAAGCATCATGAAATATCATGGGTGTAGTCGCAATGCGTTGTAAGTAATTATAATGTGCATTATAATTTGTTATAAATGTGCTCATAATGCGCTATAGATATGGGCTTCATAGAAAGTGTTACCGGATACAGTTGGGTGGGGGCGGGGCTTAGCTCCCGGGGCATTAGTCTATTTTATTTGTCAATACTGAGGGGGGCATTTGCAGGCTTATAATGAGGTCATGGGGGCATTTGTCCCAAAAAAACGTTGAGAACCACTTCTCTATACCATGAAAGGACATAGACATGCACAGGACTGATATTGACAGACTGACATCAAAGTGCAAGACAGAACAAGTAACAGTGATGGACCAACAGCAGCAAAGTGATGAAGTAATAAATAATAAATGAGCATTTAACATTGGTGAGTGACAATGATGAACCAGTGATAAACCAGTAACAATAAAGAGTATATTCCATCATGATGATGCTTAACTACCATGAACCACCATAGATCAGAACCACTCTGCCTTCACTCTTCATCTCTTTTACCTTTTCTTCTTTTTCTACATTTAGTTATCTTAACCTACTTCAAGGAGAAGCTCATATTCAATGTATTTGAAAAACACCTGTTGTAGGCCCTACCGTGGCGCAAATAGTAAGGCACTAGTTTGCTAGGCAGCCGACCTGAGTTCAACTCCTGGCCTGGATCCTTTGCCGACCCTTCCCCCATTTCTCTCTGCCCACTCACTTCCTGTCACTACCTTCACTACCCTGTCAAATAAAGGCAATAAAAAGCCCCAAAAAAATATTTTAAAAAAGAAAAGAAAAAGAAAACCTCTGGTGAAGCCATCGACACTATTGCATTCCCTTTCCTCTCTTACTAACTTCCGTTATGCAATGCAGTCATAGATTATATATTGTTTTCTACTGCTTTGTTGTTATACATAGGCTTGCATAAAAACACTTTATTGCGACAATCAGAATAAAATGTCTAAATACTGCCTAAATCTTGAAGTTCTGTTCTCGTATAGTCTGTATACAACGGCATAACATACTTTTATCCAGCAGAGGGCAGCATACTTTCACTCAAATCCTGAGATGCTTATGGTGTAGCCAGTCAAAGCTGTGCACTCACAGAGGACGAACATTTTGTTCTTTGGTCCAGCAGCCTTATAGCAACAACAGGTCGTTTTTCAAACCCTAAAATAATGTTTCCACAATCAGTGCATCGGTCTTGTCTGGTCTTGTCACAGAGTAGAGAGCACCTTTGAATTCCCTCTGTTGCTGTAGAGCCCACAACAACAGTTCCAAAGACTGGAAGGTCTCTCTGTAGTTCCGACCTGAACGGCAAAGTAAAACTATTATTACATTGACAGAATGAAACTGATGAAGAGTTCAAGAAGAGCTCCCACCTCTATACCAGCATTTTTGATGTATTGCACTTGTCTCTATCAAAGAAAGATTACTTAAAGATACATTTAAACAACAAAAATACATTTTTTATTTCATTTAAATATGTCCATCGCTTCTGAAAAGGTGATTCAGGGGTTTTGCTTCTGCAATCTTCAATCTGTCTTTATTCAGTAATCAGCTCTGTGTAGGGCCTAACTCAGCACCACATTGCAGAGCTCAGCTCATGCATCAACCAGTAAGTTACTTGCTCAACATCCAGTATACTACAAGTATAAACCCAGCAGCAATGCTAAGCGATTGTATGGTGCACATGCCAGCCATTTGGTAACATCTCATCCCAACAGCATGTGCCTGAATTCACTGCATGCAGAATTATAAGGTAAACAAGTTCGCCTATTTTGATCATACAGTCCATTTTATACACATTTTCCAGCAAGAACTTTTATGATCATACAGGCTGGAGTTGGAAAGTATGCGCAACATGAACAATATGATCAAAATACTGCCAATTGCATGAGGTAAAATGAAATGAAAACTGTGTCTAGTGAACAGACTGAGTGTGTCAGTGCTTGCCACTGCCTGCTCTCTCCATGGCCATCGGTGTCTGACAGGGTCTCTGGACAGGGCAACATGCGGTTGTGGTGTGAGACTGGCCTTTTAGCCTGCCAGCCAACTGTGGTAATTGCATTTGTCAAAGGAGTTCGATAATTGCCCCCGTTTGACACCGTCTGTCATGCCTCAGATATAAAAGCCATCAGGTTTGAGTTTGGTGCGACTACTCTGACCTCCGCTGATGGCAGCTCTGGGTTTTTTTCTGTTTAGTTTTGATTTTTCTCACCGCAACACAGAGTGACAACCGCCTTCTGCCCCCAGTTGTCTAGCCCTCTTATAAAATCTTTGCCATTTCTGTTCAAGTAGACCCCATCATGATGCTGATTTGGACTGCCGAGCTGCCATCTCACAGTGAAATTAAACATTAAGAAAAAAAAAACCTTATTTGGCCATTTTGTATGATTTTCTATTATTGTCATGGTAAGAGATGTTCAGCTCTAAAAACACATCAGGTTCTTCAGGTAGCCTCAGGCAGCTGTTTCTCTCTCTCTCTCTCTCTCTCTCTCTCTCTCTCTCTCTCTCTCTCTCTCTCTCTCTCTCTCTCTCTCTCTCTCTCTCTCTCTCTCTCTCTCTGTCTCGCTCGCTCGCTCTCTCATTCATTTCAGTTTGGTACAATGTTGAATAATGACATTACTATCTTACCAATGCCATCACACAGGTCAGTTGCGAAAAAGACTTCATCAGTCACCATTCAAGATTTGAGGGAAATCTGGACACACACACACACACACACACACACACACACACACACACACACACACACACACACACACACACACACACACACACACACACACACACACACACACACACACAAACAAACCACTTTTCATCTTTCCAGTCTGTCACACGTTGCAGCCAGGCCAAGGAAGCAAGTGGGCCGTGTGTTTGCTTGGTTGGTTGTTTGGCTGGTGGCAGGCCGCTACACAACACACAGCTGCCCTGATAATAAGCTGAAGCACCTCTGACGAACGCTGCCAAAGTCTCCCAGGATCGTGCCGCGCATTCCAAGAGGCTCTCTGGTGATATATAGCAGCAAAGCTCATTTGGGAAGAGCCATCTTGCTCGCCCACAAGCTCTCTCTCTCTCTCTCTCTCTCTCTCTCTCTCTCTCTCTCTCTCTCTCTCTCTCTCTCTCTCTCTCTCTCTCTCTCTCTCTCTCTCTCTCTCTCTCTCTCAGGGGGCTCAAGTGTCTGCACGTGAAGTGGAGTCTGTGTTCTGACAAGGCATCCTACGCAAGCAGTGGCTGGTGCTCAGTGCTTTTTGTCCTGCAAAATATCCAACAAAGCCGTTGCAACATGCGCTTACAGAAGAGGTTGGGGTCCGGGTCCGGGAAGGGTTAGGCCAATGTTAACCCCAGATCCTGTATTTATTACATTACATTACATTTGGCAGACATTTTTATACAAAGTGACTTACAACCAAGGACATAATCATAGCATAGAACACTTCCAGATACAAAGTGTACAGGAAATATACAGAACAACAACTGTAGATGCCAAGTAGGGTAAGGTTTTTTTTAAAGTACATTAGCACAGGATAAAGTAATACTCTATGCTATATATGCTCTATATTATAACCTTACTGTCCCCAAAATTGTACTGACCGAGTCTTAATCTGTTACTTAAGGCATTCGGTAATGTCATAGCTATGTTGTTATGATGAAGTTGAGTATTTTCAACAAAGATAGGCCCGTCGACAGGCCCTTCTGGAGCAAGAGGCCAGCCTATGAGTAGGATACTATAGATGCAGGATGCCTTATCAGAACACCGACCACTGCTATTGCCCTGTGTGTGTTTTCTTTTTTTAACAATCTCCCTTTCATTTATGACACCTGCCTGTTTTCCACCTTGCCCGGGGGAGTACATACATAACTGTATGAAAAGGTGAGATGTACATTACCCTGACACCTGAATCTTCTACAGTGCAGCAAATGGAAACATTAAAGGAACGGTCCACCCTTTTTTGATTTCACACATTTGGAGGTTTTCCAAGTGTACATGAATATGCATAAAATTGTCTTCTCCGTGTGTTCAGTACACATGTACTGTATTAGTATTTGAATTATTAGCATAGCTTAGCATAATCACTGGAAGTGGATAGAACCATTAAAATAAATATCTGTTTTGCACTCTGGTGAATTCTACAAAGTAGAATCCAGTTGGTGATGTTTTGTTTGGTTCTGTAGACTTCCATGGCTATACTGTTAAACTAGGCAAGGCAAACACATAAAGAAAAAAAAATCTAGGCTATGTATTGTCATAATTTACCAGGGCTTAACTACAGTACATATGAGCCATTTCTTGAAATGTGGTGGACTGTTCCTTTATTAATTCAAATTGCATAGTCCCTAGTAAATACCACAAATAGCAAAAATACACAGTCCACCCTATGGATGAGAGCAATGATGACAAGTAGACTCCAGTTCTTTGTACTCTTCTCGGGACTGATGCGGATGCTATCCTGGCAAGGCAGACAGACTGTAAAAGGAAGAGTATAGTCTGGCACAGCTCCATTGATGACACTATGGAACAAACAGTTGGAGTTCAAACCAGTTCGAACGGCTTAACCGCACATAGCATGCCCAGGGCTGCCACAGCTTTGGCCTGGCCCCCCTCCCTCCCTGAGCTGGGGACAACTCAACTGACCCCTTTGTCCCCCTTGTTGTCCTGTATGTCCCTGACCGCGCATAATAGGCGAGTACAGTTGTGTCATCATCATACTAACTACGCCCTTACCCATATTCAAGGGTACACAGTTACACATACATAGCGTTGTGGTAGAGTACAGATTCTACTATGGTGCAGTGCTAGACCAACTCACATATCAAAAACACTACTTCCTGCCACTAGGTGGGTTTGCGGAGTCTACTAGGCTAGGAGGGTGCAGCTAGTTGACCTTTGCTGGCTGGCTTACCCTGGTTGCCATGCGGACCTGGTTACAGGGGGCACAAAATTCAAGATGGTGGGGGGCTGCCGCCCATATGGGGACTGACTAAGTGGTTTAACCCCGCAAACACTAAGCCAGTCCACAGCCTCCGCATCCCTCCCTCCTCCAGACTTAGGTAGGGGGAAGCAGGGCCGCGTTAACCCTCGCCGAGGCCCGGTGCAGACGCAATCCGGGGCCCCTACACCACATTATAATGAGCCATATTCAAAACGCATGAAACGCAGGCTACACGGTTTACTTCAACACAAAAAACGGGTGCGCTGAACCCCCTGCTGAGTTCACTAGTCACAACGCAGGAAGCATAGCCAGCTGACAGGGAGGAGATTCTGTGCACTGCCGTTTGTCGGCTCAGCTAGAACTTCCAAACAGAAGCACAACCAAAAAGTCTCTTATTTTTGCTACGTTGCTGCCGACCAATTTGTCGAATCGAAACCGTCGTGGTAAACACGTGTTAAATAATTTAACCTCCAATGGCCTTGGAAAGACTGACTGACTGTCAAAGGAAAGTAGCCTAGCCTACTCAGCTGTGTCGCTTGTCGCAAGGAGGGAATCCCCTTAGCAGCGAACCACTGCAAAGCGAAGCTGTCACGAAATCCCCTCAAAATATACCAATTAAGAAGTCAGCGGTTTTCATCTAGATGGTGCATTACACTGTATGCAATCATTACAGTAGACTACGGTGCAAATTCGTAATGTTTAGATGTGGATGTATCACACACGTTTTTTTTTCTTCCAGATAAGAGCCACTTGCTAACTGAACAATCTGCGAGTGGTACCCAGGCATGTTTTAACTGAACACAAACCCGAACGCAACGATAGGCTACGCTGACAGAGCATCGACATTATTGCAGTGCTTTAGGGAAATGGCCATAAAAGTGCTTTTGGAAAATGCGACTATATCATTTTAGTGTTTGCTAAATCCTTGGCTTGCCCTGTTGTTGTCAGACTGTCAGAACTTTGAGTGCTGGTTGGTGCACTTTACGCAGCATTATTGTGAACACTTTTTAAATAACACCTCAGAAGTGATCCTCGCCGCGCCATGCAAGACTTTTGTTTCGCGAACGCAGTTGGGTGCGTGATTTATTTCCCCATGTTTTGACTATAGAATAAGATAAAGTTAGGTTGGTGTGCTGTGCTCTTGTTTGCTTAGCTTACATGATTGCACAAGTCCATGATCGCTATGCAACCATTACAAAAAGCGATTATAACACTGACCTTACAAAAATGACTAACGTTGCCAACCTTCTCTTCAATGCGGTAATCCATGCCGGGCTGAAGTTTATCCGTACAATCTGAAGCAAGTGCTGACGCCGAGTTTCTCACATCTTTTTTAGACAGTATCCCATCATCAAACTCAAAAAATATTGACCACCGTTTTCACTGGTGGCACACAACAAGAAGCATCTGACTGAAATGATTATTCCGAAGACCTCCGATTCCTGCGTGCATGCAGAGGCGATTCTAGGCTCAGTAGGGGGGCCACGTGAAAATTAAAAAGAAAGAACACTTGTAACAAATCGCCACTTCTGTTCCCCAGCTACACAGTCTTGGGGGGCCCAAGCTGCCTGTCTAGCCTGGTGAAAAGATATGCATATGCGCCTCTGCTTGCCTACGGATGGCGAAATGCATCAAAAATACAATTGATTGTCTCAAAATATCGTTTCATATTTTCCAATCTCACGACGTCCGGGGCCCCCTCTAGTGGCGGGGCCCGGTGCTGCTGCACCGGTTGCACCATAGGATAACGCGGCCCTGGGGGGAAGGGAGACGGGAGAGATCGAGGGTTTTTTTGGTGGGTGGGGGTGGGGGGGTTCCGGACGTGTGGACGCTTACGGATTACAGGAGTGGGATTTTTTGCTTTGTGTGGTGATGGAGTGATGGAAGTGGTGGTAATGTTGTTAGGTGAATGGATGGATGGGTGGAGGGATGGATGGTAGAGGAGAACAAATGCGATAAGCTGGATAACAGGGGGTGGGGTTGGCATATGTTTGGGTATCCCAAATGCTATAACACAAGTCCTGGATAGATGGATGGATAGATGGATGGATAGAAGAGAGGAATCGGGGAAGAGGACAAATGCAATAAGCAAGCTAACAGGGTATATGTGGGGTGGGGGGCGGCATATGTTTGGATATCTGAAATCATGATGCTATAACACTGACCCATCCATATGGTGCCATCACTGCTAATGTGGTTGACCTTAGTACCTCACAAACCCCCCATCTTCCACATCCACACACAATCCCTTATCAGTGCTCTCCAACTCCCCAAAGGATGCACCCCCCCAAACACACACACACACACACTGCAAGCAAAACATCTGTCATACAGCATCCACACAACAACAGGGAAAATTAATGACTTTTAATCACCAAAATATTCTCACCAAACACCCCACATCATCTCTCCCTTCCATATAATTAATACCATCACTGTACCCTTCAGTTTAGATTGGTAGGCCAACAAAGGCATTCCTAATAACAATACACTCGTCTAACCCCCTCCCCAACACTCCACATCCATCCCAACCCCCCATGCTGTTGTTCCATCCAGTGCTCGGCTCCAGCTGTGGCTGGGGTTGGGAAGATAAGGCCATGCCCTCTCATCATCACCACTGTCTATAAGATAAATACTGTCGTCGGCAGGAGAAGAACAAATGAGGTTTCCTCCTGAGCAAAACACCTCCTCAGTCGCCGGTCCCCAGTGCCCCATGCCTGTCTCCATCCTTGTTACCGTGTTTGTATTAAAAGAGGAGAATTGATAAAGACTTAACAAATCTTTTTTAAATGTACTTGTAGGCCTATGAGTTCCCTGTTTAAGGCATTGAGCATGATGAGTCAGCAAAGGATAGAGATTATGTAATAGAAAGAAGGCTTTACACGGAACAACTTTTGGGTGTTCAATTAGCCTATAAATGGATTCCTAACTTAACAGTACTCTTAGACTATGTCTACACAGTGTAAGGCCTATCCGTGTGTCTGTTCATAAGTAGCACAGGAGGAAAATCAACCTGTGACACTGACATGCTGACGGCTGATTGGCTGTAGGCTTTTAAATACTGCTGATTAACAGAAGACAACCTACACGTATGCTGCTGTTAAGAAATTGTGCTTGGCTGTCGTGTCTGGGTGTGTGTGTGGGTCACTCATTGCCTTTCATTCGCTGACCTTCAGACGGGCCAGTTTTCTTAACAGGACAATTAATGCTAATCCCCGGGAGCTCTTGTAAACCAAGCCTCTCTAATCTCGACCGAGCTCCAAAAAAGAAGGCATGCCTGCTGTTGCTGCAATATGCGTCCTCATTAAAATTCCGCCGCCGTACACTCCCGTCAGGAAAAAAGTCCTGTAGTACAACAGTCAGTGACCGACAAGAACGTGGCTGACTTGACTTCACCTACAAGGACGTCTCCTACCAGACGCCCGTTCATTAGACCGCCGCGCCTTCCTACTTCAAGCGCATGTTGCCGCGTCTGCCTGTGCCAGTCAAGGCGGGAAGACAACCGCCACCTTCACCACCACCACCACCACCACACACACACACACACACACACACACACACACACACACACACACACACACACACACACACACACACACGGCAGCCAGCCAGCCAGCCAGCCAATCCTGTCGGTGGTCCCGGGTTCTCCGGGTGGGTTGAGTGAGTGGTGCCCCCACCACCATTTAATCCCTCCCCCCTCTCTCACTATTGTGTTTGACTTGAATTACTGAGAGACTCCCCAGGGGGGAGCGCTGAGCTTGGGGCTGTACAGCAGAGGGAACAACAGCACACACAGACACACACACACCGACCACGGCACTCATGTGACGCTCCTCTGATACGAGGCAGGCAACATGTGCACATTGCCTGTGTGACTTAATACGGTGACACAGCGTCTTCTTGGAATCCATACACACGGATCCGTGAAGTAACGGGAGTTCCTCGGTGGGTTGGTAAGTGACTGCATACACCTGTCTTCCCGTGCGCCGGCTGCGGTTGACGCGTTTAAAGTCATCTGTTTTATTAGAGATTTGTTTCTTGAAACACATTTGTGGAGATGTAAGAATGTGGCATGAGAGCTAACCATGTGAACGTGTGTCCCGTTTTATGGAATTGCTTGGATGTGTTCCGTTTATGTGGTTGTATTTATGAACGAGATTCTGCATACATTTTTTTTAAATCCACAAGAATCGCACTTCTTCTGGAACACTGCAGTGGGAGCCGGTGTCTTCCATCAGTGCATCGTCTCCGGGGAGAATTACGCGGAGGCTATTCGTTTAGGAGCTTGGGGTGTAGGCGAAGTACAGAGGTACTTGGATCGAAGGCTGTGTTTGTTTATAGAGATTTTTAATAAGATTCATTCAATGACAGCCAGACTAGCCTATAACTCGATTGCAATGACGAGGCTGCGTTGTGAATGAATCGCCAACTTTAAGTCATACTGTAGCCTACCATGCTCGGGATGTAGGCTATCGACCGTTTCCACTCTCCGTTTTGGTGTGTGTGTGTGTGTGTGTGTGTGTGTGTGTGTGTGTGTGTGTGTGTGTGTGTGTGTGTGTGTGTGTTCGAATCAAAGAAACAACAAGAAAGGGAACTCACTGTGTGTGTGTGTGTGTGTGTGTGTGTGTGTGTGTGTGTGTGTGTGTGTGTGTGTGTGTGTGTGTGTGTGTGTGTGTGTGTGTGTGTGTGTGTGTGTGTTAGAATCATGGAGAAACGACAGGAAAGGCAACTGACTGTTCATAGAACCGATGGTCTAATTGTCATGTTTCATGTTTCCAAAATGTTCATCATGGGGGTACTGTGGCATTGAACAAACACCATACGATGCCTTTTCCTTTCCAGTGTGTAAAACCAAGTCTCCTGGTCTTAGTGATGATCATGATTATTGAACAATTTCGCATCCTTGTCTTTTGCTCTTGTCATATTCATTAATTCCCCATATGATAACCTCAAGCCAAATGGCCATGGTAGTCAGTCAGTGCGTAGCCTATGTAATGTACTTGTATCAGGCTGAGATTGTTTGTTTGTACTGTGTTGTCAGTGAAATGCCTAATGCGTTCCTTATCATTTGGCAGCTTTATGCATGCATCCATATGCATGTTGTCTTCCATCAGGTGTCAAACATTCACATGGGAACATGGGAACTATTCTGTATATGTCACAGAGTTTACTAAATGGTTTAGAGATGGACTGTTCTCTGGTGAAAGACAGAATCTCTCCTTTCTTTTTCTAGACCAGCATGTCATATGAATACGCGTGACAGTAAAAGCGTTCCTAAGAGCCTTTGCTTAGTTCATCGTCACAGGAATGTTCGCTAGAGTCTTAAACGAGGGGGGCATCCCCTCATCCCCTCCACAACTCATGTGTAGTCACAAAAGGCAGGTCCTCCTCTTAGTCTATAACTCCTATCTAGACCAGAGGAAGAGAGAGAGGAGAGGGGTGCAGGAGCCCCCATAGGGTCAGGGTCAAGAGAGGAGGGTGTGTGGGGGTGGGGGGGTGGTGGTTTTGGGTTTGGGGGGGTTACATCTGTAGCTGACAGCTCCTTCAGAGTCGGTTCACTTAACATGTCACGGAAAGAGAGAGAGGGGCTGAAGGTGTGTGTGTGTGTGTGTGTGTGTGTGTGTGTGTGTGTGTGTGTGTGTGTGTGTGTGTGTGTGTGTGTGTGTGTGTGTGTGTGTGTGTGTGTGTGTGTGTGTGTGTGTGTGGAGGGCACACAGGACGGAGAATGTGAGAGCAGCACTTGAAACACTTGGGTCAAAGCAAGCAAGGGCTTTCAGAACCTCTCATGCGCTCCCTCCCTCATCCCGAAACTCTCTCCTCCTACCCCNCCCCCCCCCCCAAGAAAAAAAACACCCCCTCTCCTTCTGTGTAATAACCTGTGACTAGGCCCGTCAGGGCTGTGACTAGGTCTTTCGGTCCCGCTCCTGATGGCTGCCCAGTTATATGGAAACTGTTTAGCTAAGCTCCGTTTAACACATGTACGTATGCCAATGTACTGTCTGTATATATGGCGTCTGGTGCCTATAACAGTCACAGGTCTGTGCCATGGCTAGGAAAAAAACTGGGAGCTTAAATATCTCGTTGCTGGTTGTTGCTCCAGGGCTTCACATTAAGGAGACCTTTAAAAGAGGCGTTGATGCATGCGGTGACGGTCGGTGTGAGCCCGAAAGACAGAAAGCTCTAGATGGGGGAAAGAAATGCCATCCACCTGTGCCGTGATGCAGTCTGGGGGCTGTCACCGAGACCTTTCATGTGATTCTGATTTGTTGAGAGCTAAATGTCCAAGTGACACATGGATAACCGTTCCTTGGTCATGACTCATGGCCTTCGCTGGGTTCAGTTCAGTGCTTTGGAGCTTTTCCTGTGTGCGTGTGCGTGTGTGCGTGTGTGCGTGTGTGTGTGTGTGTGTGTGTGTGTGTGTGTGTGCGTGTGTGTGTGTGTGTGTGTGGAGGGTTGGTGTCTGCTCGTGTGTGATAGAGAGCAGACCTTAGGAAGACATATAGCCTGCCCTTTGCCTCAGCCTTTTGCCCCCAAAAAGCATCAGTCAATAACACAGTCAGCAAGGAATGAATGCATGGCCGCGGTGACAACAACCTGTGTATATTCCCTCCATCTTATCAGAAGAAGAAGAAGGAAAAAAAAACAAACGCAGAAAACGAGGTGATTGTCAGCTTGTTCCCTGTGTGAAATGAAACAAAAGACAGGCCATCTGGAAACCTTGTGCTTTCCAGGGATGAAAACAAGCCCAGGAAGAGAACAACCTTATCAGGAATGTCCATGGAAAATGAGGGACAATGGGTTTTCCCTGTCAGATTCAGAGTCAGAGTCGGTGTGTTTTAGTAGATGGGTGGGGTTCTAAGCAGGGGCTTTTCTGACTGGCTGTAAAACTGCATATCTGTCCGAAAGCTGACCTGGGGGGTTTCAGCAAGCATGTACTTAAGTCCTGTATGTCTGTGAAGACAGAGATTCCCATTTTTCATGTTACTTAAAAGAGTTGGGTTTTCAGCAACAGGGTTCCGATTTTGGAACTTGAGGACCTTTCCCAATTCATCTAAAAGGTATTACCGTATGTTTGTGAAGACTCTCTTGTCTGTGATCATCCATGTCATACAGTATTATCCAAGGGAGTTCACCTCATGCCATTCCCTACATCCAACCAGACCTGACGAAAGCTCATTGGAAACATTTTCAAGGGCAAAAAAACAAATCTGGTTGCACACAACTGAGCTCTCTGGGTCATTCAATATGGTCGGTTTAGTTCTGTCCAGATGATTGCAAACCAGGGGGTAAAACTTTCTGCAAATTGGAATGGCAATGTGATGCAATTGCAAAGCACATGAGCATTCCGTCGGGATTAATAAGTAGTACTCTTCTCGTCGACTGTATATTCTCATTGTGGCTGGAACCCCCTTTTTTTGTTTATTGGAATGCCCCTTCCTCTTAGTAGGTGCTAGAATGGAATATTGTGTGGAAAATGGATGGAGGTGAAATTGGGTGGAGATAGAGGAGTTGTGTGCCCTGACCCACTGTGCCTGGTTATTACCGCTATACCCTCCCTGGATGTGAGCGGTGAATGGTACTAGGTGGTATATGAGGACCTCTGCATTCCTGGAGCAAATATATAGATATGGTCTGTGTATGCACCGCATTGTGTAGCGAGAAGATTTGTGTATTCAAACCTCAGCAAATATGGTGAAAAAAAGAATCAACATCGAGGACAAACGAGCTGCAACACTACCTGAGAGGAGGAAAAACAAGATTGAGGTTTTTTTTAATGTATTTATTTATCTTTTTTTTCGATGGAGCAGTGTGCCTTCGCCTTCTTGTCTTTTGCTGTCTTTGGAAAAGAAGTGACAGCTTTGCACAGGCACTCCACTGAGAGAGAGAGAGAGAGAGAGAGAGAGAGAGAGAGAGAGAGAGAGAGAGAGAGCCCTCCAAGGTGTTCACATGTTCTATCCAGAAAAAGAGCAGCAGTAAGAGGGAGTAGGATGAGGCCAGAGAGTGCTGTGGGAGCAAGTAGGAATCTATTACTGTTGCGCATCCTCAGCAGATTATCGTTAAGGTGGCCACCTTGACAACAAATACCACCCACCGTAAATATGCCCCCAAAAAGATGTGGGGTTTTTTTGTATTGCGAGTTGAATTACTTAAGCCACTCTATGAAGAAATTCATTAGATATTTATTTTGAGGGGGGTTTATATTGTATTGTGCACTACACCTCCTTTCCAATTGTGATAGCCACACGTCTGTGATACTGGCTAACCCCTCACCCACCTTGACCAACAAATACTATGCGGGAAACACTGTTATTAGGTTTTGGAGTGTTGATGCTCTGTATTGTTCATCAGGGGCCAACAATGCTAGAGTTCTCATCAGCTTGCCACTGAACATGGTGGGTAAAATTCAACCACTGAAGCAGTGTACACACACACACACACACACACACACACACACACACACACACACACACACACACACACACACACACACACACACACACACACACACACACACACACACACACACACACACACACACACAATTACTGAATCTGAATCACTGTTTGTCTTTGATCAGTGAACCTGGGTACTTACCCACACATGCACGCACGCACCCACACACACACACACACACACACACACACACACACACACACACACACACACACACACACGCGCACACACACACACAGCACAGATATTTAAATAGTTCAGCATCTGACTCATACATTTGTCTGTGACCAGTGAAGCCGCATACTTACACACAAACAAACACACACACACTTGTCCCCTCTCAAATTGTCTGCCTCTGACTCACCTGTTTGTGGGTGGCAAAATGGGTGGTCAGGTGGTGTGTGGTAGTAGGCTAGGACAGCAGGACTGCAGGCAGTTGCAAACTCGCCAAAAAACACACACAACTCTCTCTCTCTCTCTCTCTCGCTCTCTCTCTCTCTCGCTCTCTCGCTCTCTCGCTCTCTTGCTCTCTCTCTCAGTCTTTCTCTCTCTCTCTCACACACACACACACACACACACACACACACACACACACACACACACACACACACACACACACACACACACACACACACAGACAGGTGTTCCTCTCTGTGTGTTTGGGGAGGGAAAGCTGCCAATCCAAGCGCAATTGGCATGTGAACGTGGCGATACAGGGAGCGGATAAGCGTCCATTCCAGTGATTAAAAGTGGCGATGACCACAGGCTGAGAAGATAAGTGGCCAGAGCAGCACAGCACAGAGCAGGACAGTACAGCACAGGAGAGCACAGCGCAGCACAGCACAGAGCAGCACAGAGCACAGAGCAGCACAGCACAGGACAGAGCATCACAGCACAGCACAGCACAGCAAAGCACAGAGCAGCACAGCACAGTGCAGCACAGCACAGAGCAGCACAGAACAGGACAGCACAGCGCAGCGCAGCACAGCGCAGCACAGGTCCGTTGCACCAACTAGAGCGGCAGGCAGTCTCAGGAACTCAGTGTTTTCATGGTGAGGAGATGAGGTGCCATGGTAGCCACAAGGGCTAACACAGCACAGCACAGCATCTTACAGCACAGCATATTACAGCACAGCATATTACAGCACAGCACAACACAACAGTCCATAGGAGGTGTATCCCAGCGCAGCACAGAACAGCTTTGCATAGTAGGTACAGCACAGCACAGCACAGCACAGCACAGCTTTGCATAGGTACAGCACAGCACAACACTGCAGGCCACAGAAGGTGTATCCCAGTGCTGCACAGCGTAGCACAGCACAGCACAGCACAGCACAGCACAGCACAGCACAGCACAGCACAGCACAGCACAGCACAGCACAGCACAGCACAGCACAGCATGAGAGCACAACACAGTAATCCATAGGAGCTGCATCCCAGTACAGCACAGCATATTAGTCCATAGGGGGTGTATCCCAGCGCACCACAGCACAGCACATTAGCGTAGTGCTAAGTGTAGTCCAGTGGAGCATGAAGAGTTTACTGGGGAGAAATTCCTGGAATTCCTGGCTGGCAGCCATGCCACCCTGCTCGCTCTCCATCCTGTCTCCAGCCCTGACCCCGTCCTGTAGTGTAGCACACCCCACCCCACCCCCTCACCCCCCTCTAGAAGCCTCTCCAGTCTCCACCCTGTAGAGACCACTACCTTCCCAATCCCCCACTCCCCCTGTAAGCCCCCCTGAACACCCTGATTCCTACCCCCCCCCACCACAGCATAAGCCACTCTACCCTCTGCATTAGTCTTTGTATGTAGACCCCCAACCCCAATCCTCCGTCAGCCACCATCCACCACCCCCAGAGTCCTGTATCCCTTCCATACCACCCCCACCCCACGCTCTCATAAGCCCCTTCATCCTGTGCATACACTGTAGAGACCCCCCTCATCCCCCCCACACACATCCCTCCACTATCCATACCCCAGCATGTACACAACCCTTCACTATCCACGACCCCATCGTAGTTGACCACTACCGTCCATAGTCCTGTCTCTCATTCCACCCCCCTACCCCCGGCCTGCATATAAGCCCCTTCACCCTGAGCATGGTCTGTGTAGACCCCTACCCTCCCCAATCCGTCACCCACCTCTCACCAGCCCCCCTCAGTCTCCGTAGACCCTCCACTGCACCCAACCTGACCCCTGCCCCCGTAGACTCGTTAGAGCTAAATGGCTAGATTTTTCCCGGTTTTTCCCCATGTCCTATGTTGACAGAACAGCTACATTTTTTCTACCATTATTGAGATTTGCTCACTCCCTATAGAGCTCTTCAGCGTTGACGTCAACTTGTATGCGGCGTTTGGACTACCGGTTCCATGGCGATTTTTTACATTGCAAAACGCCATAGAGATTCAGGTTTGGCAAAAATATAAGTTGCACGGCAACAACGAACATTAGCGTGTCCCCGCATCCCTTTCTCATTAGTGGAACGGATCGTATCATCATGTTGGTGTATTCACATGTTAAATCATGACGATTATAATTCAATATTGCTAACCCCTTTCTGATCATTAAAACTTCCGAACTACATACTTTCCTTTGGTTGCCATGGGTACAGCCATCCGCACGTACATGCCGTTAGATACAGGCGCTGCTTCTGTAGTTGCCAAAAGCTTCCGGGTTTAGCATATGGACGCAACATCGTATTTATGTCGAAGTTTGACACAAAATGATCAACCATATCATACCTACAGCCTATTTTTAACACCCTCGACAGTTTGCGGGGGTTCGCTAAGCGCGTGCTTGCACTCGGAGCTTATTTGAAATTTACCCCTATTCATTCCCAATGGAGGCCGGAAGCCGATAGGAACCAGGACGTCCTTAAATGCTAACATGAAAGACTACAATCTACTACATGCTTCCGCTTCCGCTGAAGAACTCTATTGTGTGTTTGTGTGAGTGTGCTGCAATGTGGGCAGGTCCACTGGGCATTGGATGTGTGTGCAGAGTGTGCATGGGTGGCGAGGGGTGTGTGTGTGTGTGTGTGTGTGTGTGTGTGTGTGTGTGTGTGTGTGTGTGTGTGTGTGTGTGTGTGTGTGTGTGTGTGTGTACGTAAATACTGTATACGTATGTATTTCAGTTCGGAACGTAACGTGGAAATGTATATGTTGTAGTAGAGAAATTGATCTGTGTAGACAAGGGCAATTAGTGCTTCATGCTTCTGTCAGTGTTGAATGGAGCAACTACTGCCGTACATGTAGTGCTTACAGATTACAAACAGCGGGCTGTTATCAATCATTAGTCTGAAGGGTGTCAATAGGCTGAGATTCATCATAAAGTCAGAATTAACACTTTGTTTTCTCAGTGTAGCAGATTTTGTGATACTTAGGTCATGGACCTAAAACTCTATCTGCACGTTGATTCATGTATGGCCAGTATTATATAACAATATTGAAGCGGAAGGTTGGCTTCACACTTGGACTTGTGTGTAGATTTTCTGAATGAATTTTCACAGTTGTGTTTAGTCTCACCGTTTTGCAGTTGTATTTGTGCAGGCATCTCTCAGCATTGCTGCATGTTTAACGGAAAAGGAAACTAATCTTGACTTGGCGTGAGTTGGCACTTAAATATCAAGTCCTGAGTGTGTATGTGTGTGTGTGTGTGTGTGTGTGTGTGTGTGTGTGTGTGTGTGTGTGTGTGTGTGTGTGTGTGTGTGTGTGTGTGTGTGTGTGTGTGTGTGTGTGTGTGTGTGTGTGTATTAGCTTATGAGGCAAATCTCTGGTACCACGAGTGCTAGGCACTCAAATCTGGGCTTTGCCTAAGACCCAATTCCAGACCTCTACTCCTGCTGCTGCTGCTGTCTTTTTGTACTAAGACCTTGCACGGTTACACTCTTAATAGTGGAAAAAGCGGCGTTTACATCTTCTAAATTATATTTAGCACTTTTTTACTGTTATGCACACTGAAAATATGTCTGACTCAAACAAATACAACTAGAAGCATAGATGTAGAGATTTATGAATAAGAAATTATTGACACATATTTGTGTCACTGGAAGGTTAATTGAATGTTTTCCATAACATTTCTGAATTTTTTTTTTTCTCTGACAGTTGTTGGCCATTTAAAGTGGATGACTCGAAAGAATCCTGGTTGGTTTTACATCAGTATGTCCATGAATAGTGTGTGTGACCTGTCTTAGCCTAGACAGGTCTTAGTGTGCGTGTGTGTGTGTGTGTGTGTGTGTGTGTGTGTGTGTGTGTGTGTGTGTGTGTGTGTGTGTGTGTGTGTGTGTGTGTGTGTGTGTGTGTGTGTGTGTGTGTGTGTGTGTGTGTGTGTGTGTGAAGGACCTGTGTCCTCTGTCTTGGCAGCTTTTTGTCTGACAAGCTTCAGCTATCCATTATGAATAATTGATCATTAAGTGTGTGAAGAGAAACAGGTGGAAGTGCTGGAGCCATTTGACCACGAAAGACAATATCCCCGATCTTTAACCCTACAAAGCCCTTTTCATGTCACTGACATGAATAAACAATGTAATGTTATCCCTTCTAGCTCTGCTTTTAACTTAGTGCTTTTTCGTCAACTCAACACCTTAATTAAGAGAGCACCTTAACACTGTGGTTCCCATGGCAACTAAGCAACACAGAAATAAATAGACAAGTAAGTGTGAGAGTATTACCTCCAACATGTCTTCCCCTTTCCAAAGGGATTGTGCTACTACTGGTGTACAAATATTGAAGAGAGTCGATTTAGTGTACATGCGATTTACCTTTGCAATCACCTTGTATCATCAGAGCTACTAATGCCTGTCTTGCGTAATGTTTGTTTTTGGTTCAAGGACAGACTGTTGTCTGGGAGACTCTGTTTGACATTGTTCATTGTTCATCGATTCCCAGCTCATCTCAGAATGAATTCCACGTACTAATCAAATAGCAAGCAAACTCAGTCCTTTGAGTGGGTAAATAAAAGATAGATGACTGTCTCAGATGGTTATTGTTGTAGCAGCGAGAAGAGGACTCTTAGAGACTTTGACACAAACATTGCCTGACCTCTGTTCTTACATAACCACATCTTCCATCAGGGTTACGTGGCAAGTGGTTCACAGCTGAAACTTGATTATGGTGCTGGGTCGGGGAGCTGAAGGAGGATGGCCATACCTTGTGGCTATAAGGCAGTTGGGATGATGCCAGCTTCTCACAAGTAGAGCAGAAAACAAGAAAGGTGCACTTTGCAGGGCAGGCACAAATAGAATAGAACACCTTTTATTGTCAGTATACACGACCTTCAAAACTATGCATGCACACATGCTGTACAAAGATTGACTGAGTAGTCAAAGGAATTATTGACAGATTTTTGCAACACTTGTGCTTGACTTAAAGGCCAATGTAATACCTGATAGTTAGGAAGTTGGTCTATGGATTATATACATCTCCATCCATTGGCTGCACATGCCCTTGGGCTAGGCGTCTAACTCCCACATTGCACCAGCCACTTTTACCAATACCCGGTTTCTAAATAACCTGGACAAAAGAATTAGGCTAAGAGCAATATGATGTAATGTTATGTTAAGCTCTCCAGAGTAGCGAAGCAAAAAGGTTGAGTATGTTTTTAGTCGTTTATTTTTGCAAATGTGTGCTGCCTATTCACAAATTTGGTATTTTCATGAATATTTACTATGTATCACAAATTTGGTATTTTCATGAATATTTACTATGTACATTTATATTTACTGGTGTGACAAAAGTACAGTTAGTTTTTCGGCAAAAGACGGTAATTCCAAATTGTGGACATGAAGGATATCCACCTATTCATGTATGGAACGCATAACTTTTCCGAGTCATAATGATTATGATGGTGGCAGTAAATATTCATGAAAAAGATAACATTTGTGAATGGGCAGTATAAATTCTGGAACTAAATACAAAAAGTACATAGGCCCTACTCTATCTTTAATAAGTGCAGCCTGCATATACAGTATTCTTCAGGCTACTGTGAGCTGCTATGACCTGCATAGGACGAAACAATTTTGCTACAGCAGGTGTGTGTGTGTGTGTTTTTTGCAGTTATCCTGAGAAAAATAGTAAGTGTGTTAGGTTAACTGTGTCTCTGCTGCATGCTTGCACCATTTCTGAGTGTTCCAAATTTAAATGTAGAGCGGGGGAAGGTGAGTTCTAATTTGAAACCATTGGTGTCTGTCAGTGAGCAGTTAACAGAATCATTTAGTATGAACATGACACGGAAAAGTGACAGGCAGCATGGATCAAGTTTGATGAAGGATGCATTCGTTGATCTGCTTGACAGCCAGACACCCACCTGATCTCAATCTAAACCAGAAGGGAAATCATTCTCATCTCTCTTCCTTTAATTCTCAGAGATGTCTTGTTCCCCACAGACTGCCCTCAGGCTAAACGAGACAGAAGACTTGAAAGTTAGTAAATGAATAAAAAACACAACAAAGGAATAGATAATATGCTAATATTAGGTGTCTGAGGAGAAACTGATGAGGCCTCTGCTGCTGGATGCTCATTTCAAGATGGATGCACTAAAAAGAACCGTTGGTCAGATTAATTACATTAGCATTACATTTCACTTAGCTGACGCTTTCATTTTTATTCAAAGAGACTTACAATAATTATTTGTCAGGGTATTGGTTACAGTCCCTACAGCAATGTGGGGTTAGGTACCTTGCTCAAGGGCACTTCAGCCATGGAGATGTAGGGAGCGGTCAGGGGGGATTCGAACCTGCAACCCCCAGACTGAAAGACCAACTCTCTAAGCACTAGGTCGTGGCTGCCCCAAGATTCATCATCCTAGCCATGGCTTTAACACCTACCTACTCACTTCTGCTCAAATACTTTCTCCTATTATGAGTCTGACTGCTGTGATAGACTGGCTGCTTGTGTATTCAGAGAGAGTATTAGAGCAGTGACATCAGTCATGTGCACTACATTTGAAATGTCAAATATAAGTTTATCTTGAAACTTGAATGCTTTGAAGTTCAACAGAGTTTATTCCTAGGATATTATTACATATTGGTTTGCCTTTGACAATGTTATTTATTACAAATATATAGTCTTGGCACCGTTTTCTTAGTTCCTATGCTCCTATGTTTTTAGTTCCTATGTGTCCTATGGTCTTCTATACATGGGGGGCAATCCATAATGATACATATACCAATAAAAATGTACCTGTAAATGTACCGATAAAAGTATGTCATTGTAAGAACAGGCCTGGTCCTGGTCCTCACAACATCATTTTTAGTTGCCACTTCGACTGAGCCGAATGTTGTGTAATGTCAGTCGTAATAGGTATTGATAGATCCTGAAGCAGCAACAGCAGCACTGTGATGGAGTGACCATCACTAGGGTTGTGGGTGTGTTCTGACTAACATGCCAACGAGTCTGGCTCTTTGGTGTGTCGGTCAGAGCCCCAGTTTACTACCCCTGAAGGTCTGGGTTCGAGTCCGATGGGGCAACTCTATTCCCCTTCGCTACAAATGGTGTCAGAAGTGGGATGGCTGCCGTGAGGTCATCGGAAGCGTACCCATTGTGTGTGAGCCGTAATTCCATGTGAGGGACCCCCATGATTGGTGACTCCGGTGTGAGGGACCCCAGTGTTGGGTGAAGCATTGATGATGGGGCACACTGGATGGGAGAAACATGATGGGCAGTTGCGTGAGAGACACCATGAGTGTGTGAAGTGCAAGGGGGGGTTCCCAAAGGGGAAGGCAGGGTGATGGAGTGACCATCACTAGGGTTGTGGGTGTGTTCTGACTAACATGCCAACAAGCCTGGCTCTTTGGTGTATCGGTCAGAGCCCCAGTTTACTACCCCTGAAGGTCTGGGTTCGAGTTCCGGTGGGGTAACTCAACTCCCATTAACAGTTTCAGCAGTCTTCTAGTATGTATGTCTTCTGCTGCAGTCTTGTATTTCGACTGTCTTGTGTCACAGCCTTACTGATTTGCTGCCTAGCCCTAGTACATATTCGCCCTCCTTGCAAGTATCCCATATCTCGGTCTCTCACTCTCTTTCTTCACGCCTTTATGTTTACTTGTTATCTCTCTTTCTCTCTTTTTGTTTACCTGGTATACTTTCTTTCCCCTTGGAACTATTCTACATCTCCCCTCCTTGTCTGCTTATCTGAGTTTCCTTTCTTTCTTTCTTTCTTTCTTTCTTTCTTTCTTTCTTTCTTTCTTTCTTTCTTTCTTTCTTTCTTTCTTTCTTTCTGTCCTCCTGTTTACCTATCTCCTCACCATGGCTGCCTGTGTGCATTTCTTATCCCTCTTTTCCTCTGTACTTTCCTCCCTGCCCTATGGCCCTCTGGTCCCGTCTGGTGTCACGGCTGCCCGGTTATCAGATTGATTTGCCCGTCTGACGGCCACGGCTATAGCTGTCATGTGTCCATGTGGTCTGGCGCGGCACAACAGGCTGGCCAGAGTTGATTTCAGGTGACACGAGGGAACCGACAAGAGAAAGATGAAAGAGAGAGAGAGAGAGAGAGAGAGAGAGAGAGAGAGAGAGAGAGAGAGAGAGAGAGAGGTGAAGGCCTGAATTCAAATAAACTCTGCTGTCCACTATCTAGTACCGCCACATAAAAATAAAAATAAAACGGAAGAATAAGAGTAGACTGTCGAGGCAGTGTAGACTGGGGAGAGTTGACTTGTCGACAGCTCACCGCTTAATCACTGAATTAGCTGCCTTTAGCAGGCTGTCAGTTTCATCTCCCAGTGGGTGCGTGTGTATGTGATGTGTTCAGCTCCTGCATGTTAATGCTACTCCCCAAGCTGCTAGTGTTGCCGTTTTGTCAGACGTAAAATGCTAATCTGGGATAGTCTGTCTGTGTTTGTCCTCTCTATCACTCGGCTTATTTTTCTCACAGCTCTGTGTTTTTGTGCTCACAGGTCGGCCTTTTAGGAAAGGAAAAAATATAAACACACTGTCAGTATGTTTTCGTTTTCAAGACAGATGTGTTTTTGCAAAAACAAAAGACATATATTGTCCGAAAAGAGCTTGCATAATAACTGGTAGAAATATTAATCGAGAGTGTGTTCATTTTTATGCTGTCATTACAGGTGTGCCCATATGAAATTGTATTAGATTATAATCAAGTTGTTTTGACTTCTTGTGCTTGTCTTCATCTTCCCTCCCTTACTTAGCTGTACCATTATACGCCTTCTGTTACTCCTATTTCCCCAATCTCTTACTTATCATCTCTTACTATTACATCTCTCCCTGCCTGCCTGTCTGTCTGTCTGTCTGTCTGTCTGTCTGTCTGTCTGTCTGTCTGTCTGTCTGTCTGTCTGTCTGTCTGTCTGTCTGTCTGTCTGTGTGTGTGCCGAGGACCCAACTCCACCCGGGAGAGAGTAGTAGAGCTGTGCGGTAATCGGAGAAGGCATTAAATTTGAATAAGATGGAGGGAGGTGGCTGGCTAGCAAATTAATTTACATACACAGGAGCACTGACAGTAATGAGTAAAGCCAGCCAGAGGAAGAAAATTGGACCGAGTGACTATTATGTGCTGTGTGTAGCTCACTGTGACGTATGTGATTGTTTATTGTTATGCCTTTCTTGTTCTTTCTTTCTTTCTCCGTTTTTCTTTCTTTCTCTCTCTCTCTCTCTCTCTCTCTCTCTCTCTCTCTCTCTCTCTCTGTTTGTGTTGGTGTTGACGATGGCGCTCGCACCAGCCAGCCACGTCACCATGGTGACAGCAACAGATTGCTTAAGGAGGTTTTTTAAGAAAAAAAACAGGAGTAGACAAAATGCAACAACAAAGTGAGGCAAAGAATAGCCACTCACAGGATGTCGGAAACACTGTAGTAGCCTACATCCTGAGCCCGTGAATATCCACCCTGAGTGGCTGAACTCAGCTGTGCGGTCGTCAGGAACCACAATTTACCTCAGCGGTTTCATTCCTTTCAATTATATGGTCAATGTTAATTGTGAATGAAGTTGTTTGGTTGTCATGACTCAACCATAATTTACCTCAGCGGTTTCATTTATTTCAATCATATGGTCAATGTTAATTGTTAATGAAGTTGTTTGGTTGTCATGACCTAACCACAGTTTACCTCAGCATCCATTCAAATTGTACTGTATGGTTCATGTTCAGACTAACAGTAGCACACCACAAGACATATCCAATGGCAAAGCGGTGAGACTGT